>NW_016167018.1:0-22551 GCF_001687245.7 Rhagoletis zephyria | reverse complement strand
TTTCCACACAATCGTAACAACACTGGTTCTGAGATCAGTTTGAAATTTCCAGTCTCTAGAGTTGGTTAAAAATTTGTTGCAAGGTTTGATTACACAAAGGGGAAACGTACTAAAATCTTTTAATAATGATTCCGTGCGTTTGATAATAAAATACATATACATATATGTACCAACATGTTACAGCCAACAAGAAACCTGCGTTGCCCAAAATATCTGAAATTATTTTCAAATTTGGCAACTTACAGGCCTCATCGGCTTTTTTGGAATTTCAATATGGAGCACATTCCCCAAAAATGCTATCTTGGACCACGAAACATTCCAATTGATAAAAAAAATTAAATTTCAATTTGGGCATTCCCTTCGAATAAAAAGCTGGATCTCCCGAATGTTTCAAATTTTCGAAATAAAATACTAAAATTTCCAATCCCTGACAAGTTTCAAAGTAAACGCCATTTACCGGCCCGCTTATAACAAACTCAAGTTCAATGACATGTTTCGTTCATAAATCCAAGTCACTGCGTTTCCCTTCAGATGTTTAGCGACAAAAAAAAAACNACCAACGAAACCGAACCTACCTTACCAAGTAATGTGTTGTGCGGTAAGTACATAACTCTTCTGTTGTTCTTATTGTTGTCGAGCGAGGAAGGAAGCCTCCAAAGTCGACGCGCTACGTCGGTTTAGGCTTTTGACAAGACGGTGCGCAATCTTTTTTAGGCATTTTTATTTTCAAGTAATACCATCATACACATGTACCCAGTCGGAAAAGTAGAGTAATGCATTACATACGTGATAAATAGTGTAATCAGCTTGCTAAAGTATCCAAAAATTCCCAAAAATGGAAAATTGACTGCCCCACTTTTCTTAGGACATCGCCGTGGGGAAAAATGCCATTTCGAATGTGAAAAGGGTTGTTTTACTGATTATTTTTTCGTTTAATATACATTACATTTTCCCACTGGGTAGGTATACTGTTTAAGTATATGTGAACTCGACTTTGTTTTGCATTACACTTGGTTGGCATTTATATTTTTTTGCAGATTCTTTGTGTTTTATTTACTTTTCCTTTATTATTTTTAGTGACGATTTTGCCAATGTTTTCTTTTATTTGCGGCGGTTGAAGGGTTCTCAAATTACGAGGCATGTCACTGTCATTGTCGGCCAAGCGGCGGTTTGGCGGTGGGTAGTACGAACGGACAATCGGCTTCTTTTTAGCTGCTTAATCTCTGCTTTTGGTTGAGAAGGTTCGTCGGTGAGAAGGTTCGTCGCTGAGAACTTAGACGTTAATAACTTTGAAAAGAACATTTCGCAAAAGAAGGAAATTATTTTCGCTTTACTTGATTTTCGCTTTAGATGAAAAAATGCGCTTGCTTTTTCAGCTGCTCAATGCCTCAATGCATACTTCTCTTTCAGTAAATTGGCATTCCATGCCAATTTGCCAAATGTACATAACGCTTCAGCTAACTAATTTCCTGGCTTCGCTGCACCACACTCGCCAAATCGCCCAGTCAATTGTGAAAGTCATATTTTCCAAACTTTAATTGAACGGCCCATAACGGGTTTAATTGACCAAACGGCAGCACGCCAAACGTTGTACTGCCAATACACACACACATCCACATGCATATGTAGGCGCTTGCAATACAAACATTTGCCGCATGCAAGTAACTCAACAAATACGCACGCACGTTAACTCACTCGCTCTCCTCGCACACGCACATTTATTTGCACTCTTTTGTGCCCGCCATGAAGAGCTCTGAGGGTGAGTGGTGGTACCAAAACAAGAAGCGGAAAATGCGTTGCGCAACGAAAAATGCGTAAGCAAAGTACGAAAAATTGCGAAAATATCAAAAGTTATTCTGTGCAACTACGGCAACAACAAGCAATTACTGCAAATATACAGCAACACATTTACCCACTCTTTGCACGGCAAACGAATAGCTCGCTTCAGGGTAGCAATGATACTTGTATAGATGTATGTATTTGCATTAGGGTGTCCCAGTCTTTAGTTTTTACGCTATTCGATGCTTCAAGTGTAGATTATTAAAGTTTTTAGCCGAATATTAAGGAAAATTTCATATAAGATGCCCCTTCATTTTTATATTTTCAGAGCCGAATGATGGCATGTATCAGCCTTGCCGATTGCTTCGATTGCTATGGGATCCCCGGATCTACTCAGCAAATTTGCAAATAAGATAGTGGAAAATCTTTCTTCTCGCTCATATTAATACACCTGGTATAGTTTCCTGCGAAGATCGGTACACTTCGGAGGATATATATGTACACCGTGACAATCCAGAACCGTTTTTGTCATGCACAGATGCCAGCTTGTTACAGGGGAGCATTGATTACAATTTGACCCAGCCCAACTCTGCTCAATTGACAGTGTTCTCTACAGAGAAAACGTATCGGGCAGGTAGTCTCGCTTATCAACAATGAAGGTTAACTATGATTTCGAACAGAAGAACAACCCCAAGGTATGAAACCCGACCCTTAAACGCCAGCTAAGTAAGCAGCAATGCTGGCAACCAAAGGATGGTCCATGAGCGCTTTTTTGTGGTCAGCCATTTCAAGTCATCTAAGAGATTTATTTTAATCGAAAACGAGAAAGGTCCTTTGAGGTTCAAATGCTTTAACATCTGAAAAACCAGAAACGTATATTTATTAAAATTGAGCTTTTTCGCAAAAATTTTGAAATTTCCTTGCGTGAGGGGTACAAATGCAACCTGAAGTGGTAATCTCTGTACAACTTCTTTGCCAATATTTCATCTTCAAGTCGGCACGGTTTACCGTTATATTCTAGCAATGAAACTTCGCAAGTTATTTGGACAAATGTAAAAATATGTTATGGAACACCATAATGCAGAGCTTCCCAAAGTGTGTTCCGCGGAACCCCTGGATGTCGTAGAAAAGTTACCGGGTTCCGTGAACTGAATTTTGATATGAATAATTACGGCGGTTGGTCTGAGTTGCACACAGAATGAAAAGCTCTATAACCAGCATGACCGAGACGCAATTATCTATTTTCAAGTATAAATATCTGTGTTCGTATGGAAGAGTAGCTTTTGTCGGGAAGCTGGCTGTAGTATAATGCGGCATTCCCTTTATTCTTTAAACGACAAGACATTTTTTTATGGAACTATTTCTTGCACGTTTATTAGCCAAGAGGTCTTCAACGGCTCGGCGCCGGCGCGTTTTTTCCATACAAAAGTATGTGCGACAATTTTCTTTTATATGGAGAACACTGCCAGCAAAAAAAAAAACTGCCAAAAATTAACGGGATTTTATAGCAGCTTAAAACTTGCACTTCATTATACTTGAATGAAATGGTCTACAAAACTGCATACCAAAATTCTGATTAAAGAGTTTGAAATTTTGGTGAATATAAGCAGAATTTTTCTAATTTTTTTATAAAAAAAAATAATAAACATTAAATAAAAACGACAAAATCGGTCAATTCTATCGCAATTCTTTTATTTTGTAGACCACTATATGTATGTACATACATACCTAGCTTATAAGTTCTTATGCATTGAGTGCAAAATAGTGTATTTTAATACAAAACGAAATGAAATTTTATGTTCCTAAATATCTTTTGCTTAGCACTATATAAAAAAGTGTTTATGTAATGTACATAAATGTGATATATGTACATATATTTTTACACATCATATGTATGTTGGTTCATACATTGTATGTAATGTTGCATAACAAGCCAATTAATTCAATTATGTCTTTTCTTTTGTTTTTTAACTCCGTGAAATGAACTGATTTTATAAATTAATACATTTATTTGTAATTTTTTATGGAATCGGCATCGGCATCGGCCGATTCTTTCCCCATAAGCCGATTAATCGGCATCGCCATCGGTACCTGAAAAAAATTGGAATCGGTCGGACTCTAATAATTATTAACAGTGAAACAATTTCATAACCCACATTAAAATTTAAAGTAAAATACTATTTCTAGTAAGAGTTTTTATTCATATTTAAATTGCAATGCCTTTGATTTTTAATCATTTGTCGTGGGGTTCCATAAAATAAAAGGTGCGAAGGGTTCCATCATCTAAAAAGTTTGGAGACCCCTGCCATAACGTATACTGTAGTGGTCCAAGAAATCCTTTTTTTTATATCATTCAGTGCTTAAGACAAAGCGTGTTCCTTTGGTAAAAAGAAAAGTATCTAACTTGATTATTTGTCTCAGTTTTTCATAATTCAAATAAGGGCTGCGGGAAATCTTTGGAGCAAAATTAAACTTCATTTCGAATGTAACCAAAATGGTAGTATTTGAAAAAATCTCTATTTGAGATAAATAGTTTGTTAACAAATGTATTAATTTATTTAGCCAATATTTAAACAAATTGCAAGAAATCTTAAATTAAGGAAATCATAATAATGCTACTTTGAGCGGAGCAGCTGATCCCCAATTCAGTTTGAGTGTGAGAGGTGTTTATAGATTCTATCTGAAAAAGAAGAAAACGAAAAAATATTAATTTAGGATCTCTATGCCGTTTTTTTTTCTAAATCAGGTAATTTTCCTCAAGATATTTTCTTTTGATGTTCGCATTGTGAATAAAAAAAATTCAACCATTAAAATAAAGAATAACGTACTTACTACATGGCGTATGAGTGACATTTTTTCCTGCTGAATATTTCGGACAAACAAATTATGTATTATGCTTTTCATTAAACTATTCACACTTTTTTTACTTATTCATCGGGTTTTTTCGCTAATTGTTGAATTTTGGTAAAAGAAGAACAAAATACAAATGACAAAAAATCATATACATACTTTCTTAATTTTTTCTCCATTAAAATTTGAATTTTTTTACATAAAAATGAAAATATCTTGAGAAAATGACCTGATCTAGAAACAAGTAATTTTTAGCAAAAAAAAACCGCCTTCAACTCTCAAAAAAAAAATATATATATGTATATGTATATATATCATGATCCACTGATCGGATCTTAACCAGATTAGTATGGGACCACCTCTGAGACACTACCTTTCCGATGCAAAAAGAATTATCGAAATCGGTTGACGTGGATACATAAAAAAAATAAAAAAAATAAAAAAATATTCCGACGAGCTGATAACCTCCTCCTTTTTTGGAAGTCGATTAAAAACAGAGTAGAGATTCGTAATCTACGACTCAAAATCAAGTTAACGTTTCATTTCAAAGTGTCATAGTATGAGTTAAAACCAAAAAAACTAGCTCATCACACTCCTCGGCTTTTCTGCAATCAAGCGGAACTACCGAAATCAGAACATGGCGATGTCAGATCGAAAACAAAAATGCCAGTATATTCAGCTGTCAAGGGACCTTAAAAAAAATTAAATTTGAAGGAAAAAATTTTAATTTTGTCCTGAAAAAAAAAATGGATTTCATGGAGCACCCTAATGTACACCCATGTATCAGTGCATATATATGTGTGTACGTACATATGTATGTGTTATACTTGTTGGCCTCGCTTACGCAACATTGATTGGTGCACAAAAAATACGGCAAGAGTGGTCTACAGCAGCAACAACAACCGCATCGAATCTATGTAATTTCAGGCGTTTCATCTAAGCTAAGAGTACTGGAGGGCTGGCCATGTAAATATTCTGCCACACTTTGAGCCTTTTTTGGGGGTGCGCCTAGAAATGTGCAGTAAAAACAACACTCATGCATGCAAACAGTCACATATATGTATGGACATACATTAAGGTGGTAAAAAAAAAAAAAATAAAGTCGGAATTTTAATGATCTCCCCCAGGATTGTTCTATATCGAAAAAATGTACCCCAATTTGTTCGCATAACGGTTGTTTGTAACAGCCTAAGGGAAACGAGATATAGACAAATATATACATAAATGAAAAGATAAGTCGATTAAGCCATGTCTGTCTGTCCGTCAGTCCGTCCGTCCGTCCGTCCGTCTGTCCCTGTACACGGTTACTCGGGCAAAATTTGAGACATATTTGGTATATTGGTTGCCCTTTATCCAAGGTAGGTTGCTATTGAAAATGGGCGAAATCGGGCTGTAACCACGCCCCCTTCTCATATAACAGTATTTTCGAAAAATGCAAAACCTACGATATTTCAGTAAAAGTTTGATCCAAATTGTTGAAAATAAGTAGGTGAAGTAGAATTTTGGTACAAAATAATATTATTATGAAATTTTTTGAAAATGGGCGTGACCCCGCCCACTTATGATGAAATACTGCATCTTAGTAGCAGCTTCACCAATCCTTACCAAACTCGTGACTAGACTTGCTTAGTATCCAGCTAAGAAATTTGTTGAAAATCATTGAAATCGGGCAATAGCCACGCCCACCTCCCATATAACGATAATTTACAGAAACACGAAAACTGCGATAAATCAGTAGCTACTGAAGCTAACTGACTCAAAATCAATGATTGCAATGACCACTGAGCAAAAAATTAGATTATTAGGATTTCGATTTTGGGCGTGGCGCCACCCACTTATGTCCACAAATGTATATCTCGGTAACTGCTTTATCAATTTTTACCAAAAATCTTAGCTTAGGGGTCGCTGAAAGTTGTCGATGTATTATATATGGGAAAAAACAACTTTTCGTGGTAATGGTATAGAATTCTTGAAAATCAAAATTTTTTCAATACTAACGATTTTGATGGCTCCCCCCATATCATTTTTGGTGTTATGGATAGACCTATAAAAAATAGGTTTAAATAAACAATTGCGTATTATTACTGGAAGTATTCTGAAGAGAAACAGAGGTGTCCCATCAGAAAATCTTTATTTTCAAGAATTCTATACCATTTCTATGGAAATTTGTTTTTTTTTTCATTATAAAATATGTACATGAAAAACTTGAAGCGATTTGACCTCTAAATAATTTTTATTTTCACAATAAAAAAGGGGTGTATATTCTTATTATTATTTTTTTTTTTATATAGAACAATTCTAAGGTGATACCACCCTAATGCAAATATGTATATGTATGTATAAGGAAAGTGTAGTTGTAATGTGCACTCAGCAGGCAAAGTTGAAGACGCCACAACGTTTTGGCAGTTGGGGTTGGTCGTTTATTTCGTACCGGCCCCCGTGCCATTGGCTGACTGACGTTCTTACATACTCACATACAAGTGCAGGTGTGTGTAGTATTTGCCAAACAAGCTGCACAATGTGTGCGCACAAATGGCCAACTAACTATTTTCATTTCATTGCATTTCATTTCGTTTTTTTTCTCGCTGTGCGCAGCTGTACTTTTATGCCGGATATCGAATGGCTCAAAGGCTGAAAGTCCACATACATACATACATACAAATGCATATGCGTGCGTAAACATACACAAATGTACCTAGTTGCAGCGGTTTACAAACATTAACGCATTTTAAAAGGTGCATTTGTGTGTACGTATGTATGTATGTATGTATTTGTGTTCGATTAGCAATCGAAAAAATTGTAAGGGTTATGGCCCATTGGCATCCAAATGTAAGCTAATGGGATGCGTGAGCTGAAAATACAGTGGGGTAATTTACATATATGTACATATGTACATACATGCATGGAAACTGCAGAAAATAATAAATTTTTATATGGAAATTTGATTTGCTCTGAGAGCCTAAATGGTTGATGAAGTTCAAACTCAGAAGCCCCCATTTCCTCTGCCTTTTAGAGCTGTCAGCACTTATGTGTGTCATTTAAATAGATCTTCCTCATTTTCTTCCTTACAATTCTTAAAATTTGGTTGAGGAATGGCGTAGTTTGAGCAGTATTTTGGTGTTCCAAATGACCGCTAAGTCAACTGTAGATTTCAGTCTGAGTCCCGAGCTCAGTGTAGCTATGGTAATAGCATGCAGTTGGTCCAGAGCTCCAAAGACCAGTGCTAGCTTCGTGAATCCAATTTTATAGACAGAGAGATATGTTGTGAAGAGCTGTCTCATGGTCTTACCCTTCGTTCACGCATACTGATTCGTTAATATATGTAAGGCTTGGTGTAGTCCTTTCCTTTATATTAATACACGTCAAGTGAACTCTCAAATGATCTTAAAATAATCAAAATTTGGGTAATGAGTCTTTGTAGTCGACAGCCTTTACCTGGTTTTGATAGGAATGCAACTATATAACTATTGCAGCGCGCGGTGCGTTAAATGAGTCAAACGATCCCAAGGTCCACTGTTGAAAAATTTTGTTCAAATTCTTTAATGACCAATGCCATTTGATCCGCATCCTTCTTTCGATTTTCGAAAATGAGATATCAGATTTAAGAGCTTGGCCTGTAAATTTGCAATAAGGTTTTACTTTGTGGAAAAGGGTTTCCACCTTTAAACAAATTTTATAAAATTTTTTTTTAAATAATAAATCAACCATTCCTTTATGGGTATCAATCGAAATGGTTTTGAAAAGGTTATAGTATTTCTAAACTAAATGTATAAGGGTTGCCACCTGTTAAAAAATTATTTTTAATTTCAATTAAGGTCACCCAAAGGGTTCCAGACGAAACAGGTTTAAGGAGGTAGTAGTTGAAAATATTTTGCGAAAAATCGCCACCTGTTTTAGAGTCAAATTAAGCTAACCATACACAAGTTATATAAAATATTAAAATATATGTAGGTGCCAAACAAACGAGTGTTACGAAATCTTTTTTTTGAAAATATAGAATAATATAGAATTTTTTGATGTGTTTTAAGAGGATTGCCACCTGCGGAAAAGGTTTGATCGAAATTATTATTAAGTTAAATAAATTTTTAAAAGTTGTATACCTAGCGAAATGGGTTTGAAAAGGATTTATTTCTGAACTGTGTTTAGGAGATTTGCCACGTGCTTTAAAAAATCAAATTCAACTTAATATTATCTTATCTTATCAGCTAATTGCAATATCTATCAAAATGCCAGACAAGAAAGATTTCAAAAGATTAAAAAGTTTGAAAATACTTTTAAAGATTTTTTTTTACGTTAACAATTAATCATTTTTTTTCAACAAAAATAACAATTAACATTTGACTTTTATTTTTTTAGACTAAATAAAATAATTTTTCGATCAAAAATAAAAGTTAAAGTTGGGCTTTAAAAGTACCTATTACACAGGTTACAAAAAAACAAAACCAAACCTCCATAACCGTATGTTATTTGACGCACTGAATGCGAATCCGAGGTATGTTAGCCCCCATCACCTCAGGTAATCATGGAATAAACCTTAAAATACATGGGGTTTTAGACTCGCTAAACCCATATCCGAGGTCCTTTAACCTCAATAATGTCAGGTTCGAGGTCATCTTGGGGTAAAATAGTACACAAAATTTATTTAAAGAAAACTTATTTTCTTTTGTTTTTGTTGTCGCTGAATCCGAATATGGGGGTTCCTTGACTCTTCAAGGTCATCGAGAGGTCCTGGCAAGGTCATCCTAAGGTCAAATTCAGAGGAATTGTATTGAATTTTCAGATCCATTCAAGGAATTTTTACTACTTGACCTTGAAATGACCTCGAACTTCACGTGTTGGAGGCTAACAGACTCGGCTTCGCATTCAGGACGTCGAATAACATAGGAATATATATGTTTAGTTCAATGTGCAGACATTTTTTTCTAATCTGTGTTATTGACGTTTTTGGAAAAAAGTATAAAAATCAATGCATCTGCTGCTTTCCTACTTTTTGACCACTGTACTTAACGGAAACTTTATGCATAGAGTTATTAGAGTGCAAAATACCTGCGGCAGTTAATCTGTAAATGCAACCAAAACATCTATTAATCCTAATGCAAACTCAAAAGTAAGAAATACATTCAATATACTTACATACATACATACATACATATCGGACAAAAAAGTCTAAAGTCCGATTGAAAATAAATCTCAAGATGAATGTAAATAAGTAAATAATCGAACATATAAAAGGATAAAAAGGAAGCAAAACACAAATCCAAGTATGGGATCTACTCAAGAGCGATAAATCGCATAAGAATATGCACATGCACATACGCATGTGTGCAGGGAATAAAGGAATAAAATATATATTTAGTTAAAGTAAGCAGACCAAGCTGCCCCTAATTGAAAATGTAAGCACAGGCAGTAGTGCGTACTTGCGTAAATGCGTTGTTTGGCTGTCAAAAGGGCAATAACCGAACGCAGTTTGCTAGGCGAAAACACCGGACGCGCCAGCTGAAGGCAAACCGGCCGGATAGTCATGCGAAAAGGACGGAGCAGCAACTGACTGGCGACTGACTAGCAGCCACGTTAAACTGAAACCGAATTGAACCGAATCAAACTGAATTGAACTGAAGCGAAGCAACTCAACCAAAACTAAATCGAACTAAACTAAACTCTAGGCAATTTTGCTACTTTTTAATATTTTCTGCCCATGTCGTAAATATGTATGTGTGTATGTATGTAGTGGGCACATGTGCGCTAATAACTCACTCAAGTGTGGTGGCACAGCGCAAGAAGGCCGGCCATGGCAACAGTATGTATTTGCGGGTTAGCGAGTGCGTGTGTAAGCGCACAAAGAATGCTAAGATAGGGCGGAAATGTGAAGGGCGGCATACCGTAGAGCAGGGGTAGCGCATACCTGACGGCATCGGCATCGGCATGGGCATCGGCATCGGCAACGCAACGCAACGCTTCGAACGGCAGGACGAAGGACTAATGCTGCTGACATCCCATTGAATGCTGGCCTGCATTGGCATTTACCTTTTTTACGAGCGCTGTTTTAATGGCTTTTCGCAGCGCTAAATAAGCCACTGACCATGCATGCAACCATACACAACGGTATCTATGGCTTACGCATGCATGCATACTCGCATATGCATATGCACGTGTGTGTGTGTATGTGTACTATAATTACGCACATGCATTCACTCGTGCTTTTTTGCGTCAACATACGCACTTACGCACTTTTTGAAAAATTCGCATTTTTTCCTATTTTTCCTTCGAGTTTGTTTTTTATCTTGTAATATTTTGTTTTTGCTAAGCACCGTTGCCAGCTCCTGCATATGCCATTGCAGTTGGACATACCCACCACGCACGCACTCATTCGCACACAAACATAAATCCATATATGCAGTTGTTTAGAAGCAAACGCTCATATATGTACATACATTGCATGCCATATTTGGCATATAAAAGGATATTGATCCGCACCCAAACCAACATACTCGCCAACCAGATGCATTATGGCCTAACTTAGCTGGTAAGAAAAAAGTTGATGCAATCTAAACCCCCCCCCGAATCTACCTTGGCATCGGCGCGGAATGAAGCAACGACTTTCAATGGATTTCAACTAATTTATTTTTGTATAACCTACACTTAGATAAATTGGTATTTATTTTCTGCCTTCCCTAATACATATCAAAGTAAGACCAGCATAAAGTTAAAACAAATAAAAAGTATGAAATATTTCCTGTAGTCAATTAGCTGGTATTTAAGAAATACGCAATATGTTAATGTTTGGCCAAGCTTCTCCTCCGATTTGATGTTGTCACACAAAGCGGAGGGACCTAAAGCTTTACGCCGATTCCGAGCGGCGTATCATGAAGCGTATAAAAAAGCTTCTCACAAAGCATCATTTGCCATTCAAAGGCGGCGTAAAACTGTAGGTCCCTCCATTTGTGTAACAATATCAGGACGAACACCACAATATCCAGTAAAAGCTCGGCCAAACCTTAACAAAAGTGTAAGAGACTGATCAACAGTCATCAGTAAATTTTCGATATCAATTCTGAAAGCCTAATTCTGAAGGACTAAACAAAGGAAGCCACAAGGTGATTTCTTAACCCTGATTCTGTTTAACTTCTATATCTCGAAGCTTCGGCAGTCACTGTGAAAGGTGGGAAAAGGTTCACCTTTGCCAGAACCTCGCACTCCGCACCGCAGTTTACCTTATGTGTGACGCCTCAATGCCCTCAGTTAAGGAGCACTATTCAGCACTTAGCTGGCTGGAAGCAGAGCTTCCTCCAAAACATATCAAATGGCATCTTTATGAACTCATGAAGGAGATCCAGAAATATTTATGTAACCCAATACTGGAACCAACGATGTAACCGATAGGCTAGAAACGACATCAGCAGAGAGTATATTGGGACCCTCACAGTCTCTCGCCTCGTATATATTGTAATTAGAGTTTAATCATCATCCATCCCAGATCAAGCTATCATCTCTCCGCAAGAGACCAGCGTAACTCTCACATAGCTAAGATTTGGTTGCTGTAGTAAACTAAACTCATACCAACAATGAAGGCTAATGTCATCAATAAGCTCATCAATGCGCCTTAAAACCCACTTAGCTAAAGCCCCTCTCATTTCCAAGCTCTTTATAGCAAGTGTCTTTATGGCAGATCTAGGGTTCCAACAACTTTCAGATGGGATCCGCTTTCTCAGGTAGATTATAAAATTTATCTGCTCTTCAGATCTGGATTTTTCTGATTCATTTCATTGATGCCTAGTTATCTTGCCTTCTTAAGCCGATAATCTCCGGATCGTTTTGTTAGCACAGCAAAGCATCGAGTCCAGACTACTCTGGGGCTTCCTCCATTTATCGTCCGGCACTTTGAAATCCAGAGATATTGACTGCATCCACAGAATGTTCACTTAGAACTTCACAGTGTACTCCTCATCCTTCATGATCCGTGAGTTGGTTAGAGGACGATCAGTATAACGGACTTGGTGGGTAGCTTTAAAGAAATCCCTGGCTCTCTTGCAGGTCATAAAGCCCATCCAGTTTTTATACACCGCATTCTTAACCGAGTCTTTTCGCGAGGTAGTGAGCTTACTGCTGGTGGGCAGGGAACGCTTTGAGCCATTTGGACCATGTCTAGCTAAGTTTATCCAAACGACCCTTGGAGATGGAATACGCCTTTGAACTATACGGCACCATGGTATAAGTGTTGTTGATGAGGTTTCACCTGCTATGTGTCTCCTTGTAGACCTCCATTGAATATTTAATATCAAAGTCTCAAAACAATTGGAATATTTCAGAATAAAGGCAATGCAATATGAATCTTCTTGGGACCGTAGTCCTTTTTTGCTCTTCTCTGGAATTACTTAAAACTTCCAAAATATTAGCAAGTAATTAAACTCTCCATACAGCGACACCACACTGCTTCGTCCAGTGAGTGAAAAAGCCCACTTTGGTCTGGAGAATGGGAAGAGCTAATTATCAAAAGATGTTTTAGGCTGCTGTGTCCCTAATTTCTCCAAAAACCCATTTGTTCTTCCAGTGTACCTTACATACAACCAAATATTTTATTCTATTGGCAGCTTTGATGGAGCGTACGATAGATATGCCGAGAGAATACAGGTCTGCCTACACATGCATACATTTGTACATACATATTTATGTACAAACATACGTAAATGCATTTTTTTTTCAAATTTCCTGTGCTTTACAAATGTGATGGTCCGTCGTTTGGCCATGAGCCAGCAGTTACCGGCAATCAACCACCCCATCCCACCACATCTGCAATGAAACTTTTATTTCTGTGGTAGGTGTGGGGGGGGGGGCCGGGGGAGGCCAGTGGGTGGTGTTATAATTTTACTCATTTTTTTCCAGCTACCAAGTGCTCGCCTTACGCATTTTGTGTGCGTGTGAACTCATATCAACACATACATATGTCTGCACATGCATGTCTGTATATTCCGCTGCATATTTCGATATTGACAGCAAAAAAAAAACAGCACTTGCCGCTTCATATGCATATCTCAGAGTGCGTGCTAGTTATCCTCGATGCGTTTATTTTCGTTTCTAAGCGCAAAAAACACACCTACATATGTACATATGCAGGAAAAATTCGTACACGCTCGGTAATGAGGGCTTAGTGCATTTAATGGTAAGCAACAAAATTTGTATGGATGTATATTTGAAGGTAAGTGAAACGTCAAGAAGTGTACAGTAGAAGTGGCGTACAATTTTGAAACGAAGCTAGTCTGAATAAAATCCGCACCATAGATAGATATATTGTCTAGGATATTAATAGTCGGCACATTTTTTCACATATGTACATACATAAATGCGTACAGATACATACCTGTATGTAAATTTATGCATTCACAAACAGATGTCTTTTTACATGAATTTTTCCTGTTTCGAGGTCATTCACAAATGGTCCAGTCCAAGTCCACTCATTTTATCAGTTTGTCCATTTCTCTGCTGGGTGCATTTGCATTAGCATTCGCATGAGCGAGTGAGCAAATATTTTTGGTCATTTAAAAAATGGACATAATCTTAAATGGTTGACATAAATTATGGTCATTAAGGACTGAACATACATTTTTTGGTATAAGTTATCGATTTTTTAAGAGGTGTACATAAATTTTTATCTCATTTAAAAATTGGATAAAAAATTTCGATAAAAATTGGATTTTGGATTTAGAAAAGTGTACTTAGATTGAATCGGATATTTAAAAACTGATTATAAAAAACTCTTCAAAAATGATTATAAAAAACTCAATATACACTTTTCGGGTCATTTAAAGATTCGACATAGATTTTAAGTTCTTTTTTAAAAGAAGACGTGAATTCATGTCAATATTAGAACTGGACCTGAATTTTTGGCAATTAAAAGACCGGACATTTCAAGAAAGTATGTTAAAAAATTTATGAGATAAAAATTTGTGTACAGTTTAAAAAAAATGATGTGCATGTTGGGTTTTTTAATGACCAGCAACGTATGACCTTTTTCCTGTAAAACATTTGAAATAGACATAACTTTTTAATAAATGGACTTGGGTTTTTGGTTAAATTGGATTCATTATTTTCCAAATTTAAACAAAAAAAATCAACATACATATGGTAACTATACTCCTGTAATCCACAACGATTTTTATTTTTCGCGTTTAACCAATAAAAATTAAAAATAATAACACTGGACCGAAAATTTTAGTATTGTTTTTGTTTTCCCGACGCCACTATCCAATTCCTGTGTAGAATTGCTCGGTGATTCCGAAAATCGAGCTAATGTTTTTTTTCTATGGATTCATTTTCGATATATTTGAAATTTACCGTTATTGAGCTTAAAAGAAAAGTGATTCCACTTAATCACGTGCGTATATCTTACGAACAGTGCAGTTAAAGTGCAAATTTTTAGACGCCAGAAAATCGCGTTGATTTTTAATAATTTTTTTGGATGACGGTGTTATGCATTTTCTTCCATATAAAATATGCTCGAAAATTTTGTTTGTACGGGAGAAAATGCACCATCAGCAAAAAAAAAAAAATATTAAAAATCAACGCGATTTTCTAGCGTCTTGAAATTTTTTCACTAACCTACCAAAATTTAATGGGCTACTAAACTGCATACCCAACATTTTTCTAAAAATTCTAATAGAAGAGTTTAAAATTTTTGGGTTCAAATGTAAAAGTTAAATAAATCTGAAAGATAAGGAGAATCGGTCAACTGCCACACCCACCAGCCATCCAAATTCTGGCAAGCCATCCAAAATATTGCAAGGACTAGTAACGATGCTCCAAAAAAGCAAACATTTGGTGCAAAATGTATTTTTGCATAAAAACGCCGAAATATGTAACAAATTGTGTGGACTGGCAACCAGCCACGCCCAAATTTTAGGGAATGATTTGGAGCCACCGTTGCATACTATTGAACTTGATTTTGCAGACGGAGACAAATCCAGTTTCAATAGATCATTCAACTACCATTTATGAGCCGGTAAAATGCGTATTTAAATTTGTATGAAAAAATTCTATACATACAACACCGACTTCCTGGGTCCTTTGATAATGGCTAGAGTAGTTTTGCTTAGGAAAGGTCCTTAAAACCTGTTAATAACATACATGTTTAGAATCGATTCAAAGACTTAGTTTTATATTTCCACACATCTCGACCACTGTGCGGCGTAATGGTATGAGAGCAATAATCGTTCACAGAGCTACCTTTACGTTTGATCAGAACAGATAATTGCTTGGTTATGGTTAAGGCTATGATATGGCACCACTGATTAGGCCTTAAGTCTTTGAGAAACATAAAATACCTTAGAAGATTGGTTACGGCTGTAGGTCCATTTAAGCCTTTTATCAAGGCGTCACTCCTAGATGCTTCGTCTTTTTCCAAAGTTCTATGTCCGTTCCTTTCGTGGCGATGGATTTTATTAGGCTTTTGTTGGCCTTGCCCTTTGCAGAGCACCATTTTGCTTCTACACTACCTGCAGTCTACATTTTTTTCTTGATTTTTCTTATCTACATCTTCAACTTTACTTTCTTATTTATGTTGACCTTCGCTCTAATCTTTATCTTAATATTTTTCTAAACCCATCTACACTTCTGGCTGTATCTTCGTCTTCATCTTAATATTTCTTTCCTTCTTTCATCTTTCATCTTTTCCTTTAACTTTTTCCTCGCCTTTCTCTCAACCCTTTCTTTACCTTTGTTCCAATCTCAATCCTATTTTTTCATCTTCATTCCTATTTTCATCTCTACTTCCACTACCACTGCCATATTTATATTCATTTCATTTTCAATATCATTCTAATCTTCTTTACCTCCTTTCTTCTTGTCCCTCTTTTTTAATTCGTTTTCCTCCGCTTCTTCGTAAAACTGCTAAATGATTCGCCAATAGAATTAGTAGAGCCCCCCTTGCATACACTAACTACAACAACAACAACAACAACATATTTTCCGCCACGCATATAAGTAAACATTAGCAATATAGAGTTCCCTTTGTCTTCCCTAACGCCCATCCATTTCCCTCCTTCGGCTCATTTCCTTTGATTTGGCACAACACAACAACGGCAATATGTTTTTTTCAATATCCCAGTGTGGCCCTACGTACATACGCACGTGCATATGTGTGTGTGTGTGCGTGCGTGAATGCTTGCAAAAAAAAAACGGGCACACAAATTCATAAGTAAAATATTTTTGCCAAAGACTAGAAAAATAGTTTACGACCAACTTACGTGGAATAATGACTGGTTTTCAGAGTAACATAATCGGTCAGTGACTCGCCGACTGCGCCAGTGGCAGTGGCAGTGGCAGTGACTGCAATTTGAGAACCCCGAACCAAGTCAACGAAGTCACCGCCATCAACATCCCATCACGGGCAATGGCATCGTCAGCGACATCACCATCGCCATCATCGTCGTCTGCCTCTTCCGTCGTCCACATCTTCGTCTTAGTCGCTCCGCTCCGTAAGCAAAAAGTACAAAAGGTGCACAATCATGGTTTGGCTCCGCTGCTACCGCTGAGCTGCGGTCGCTGCAATGCGTGCCAATGCGATTCGATGTGAAGCGATGTATTGTAATGTGATGTAATCACGTATGTACATACATATGTACATGTACGCATGTGTATGCCTGAATATGTGAGGCGAAGGCAAAGGGTCGGAACAACAACTGCATCAAGCAAGTCACCGTTCTAACTAACCTACCAACATTTGCCAGCTGCGTTTGTTGCATTTTACAGTGGAATTAAGACGCTCGCCGCACGATGCGCTCTGATGCGAAGCGATGGATGTCATACGATGCCGTGCGATGCATTTTCAGTTTTCAGTTTTCAGCTTTCAGTTCAGGCCACATAGCACATCACTCGGTTGCCCGCCCTTTCCACATCTATTGCTGAGCCATGTGGCAACATAGCAAAATCTTATTGTTCTTGCTGGGTTTTTGTGTATGTTGTTGTTGATGCCTTTGTTGTTGTGCTGCTGCAGTGCCCTGCAAAGCACCGCACATTCGTTGCTTGGCTGCATCGACGCGTTGCAAACTTCACTTGGGTTGACTTGACTGCATTGCGTCGCGTTGCATTTCGGTTACTCGAAAGATGTTAATGACACATTTTTTTTTTGCTCACTGATTTTCGTCTTCCAGCTTTTCACAGAGGTGGCAATGCATGTAAGCGTGGAAGTAGAAGCATTTTGATCAAATCTAGTTAATATCGCAAAACAAGGAACAAATAGGTTTAGAGCCATCTCAAACATCGCACCAAGAAAATAACAAATGCATATGTAATCTCTAGGTCAGGTTCAGTCATATCATATTCAAGACCCGTAATCATATAATTTATTGTATCTTTTTACCAACCCTTTTTTTTCAGTGAACAAATATAACCGCTAATTCATTAAAGACCGTTAGATCATTGCAAAACCGTTTTTTGTTTGTTTTCTTTTCGATAATTTTTAACCGCTATAATATTGCGTTTTTAGGACCGATTTAAATCTTTTTTGATTTAAATTTGAAATTAGCGGTTATCTAATGATAGAAAAAAAAAACATCAAATACATATATGTACATACATAGAAAAAATAAAAATCCGAAATAGCGATTATTTTTCATCGAAAAAAAATAAAAATGCAAAATGACGTTTAAAAGCGACCAAAAACTAAAAAGCCAAGTTTAACCGTAATTTTTCATCGAAAAAAATCATGAAAAGGAGGTTAAATTTTATCGGCAAAATAAATTATTATTTTTGTTAATATTCGTCTATGTGCATGGCAAATAATATTTGACACCAAACATTTATAGAAAAGCGCCGTGGCATTTTAAAATTTTCGATCTGCCGAAAAAAATTGTATGCAAAAATTAATTTTTATTTCAGAGAGATAAAATAAGACTCAATGAATGAGTTCTCTTTTCGATAAAAAAAAAAAAACTTAAAAAACACTCGATATTTATTATGAAAAAAACTCAAAAAATAATTTTTATTTCTTATTAAAAAATAAAACTCATTAAAAAGGATTATTTTTAATCAAAAAACAAAAAATCGCAAAATAATAACACTGTGTAACAGTGAAAATTAACTCTAAATGTCACATAGCACATATTGTAGGCCTAGTTGAGTAAGAAAAATTTGTATACTTGAAATAATTCAAATATTTTTATGTTGCTGAAAATAGGAGTTATAGGCGCTGATAAATAGAAAATTCTTGGACTTTTCTTTGAACTTTAAAAAAACTAAATTTTTACTGATTTTTTTCGATTTTAATTTCAATTTAACGTTGTTTGCCATATTTCACTGTTACTAGTTGTTGCGATATCCCATTATATATTAACCCATAAATCCTCTTTTCAGCAACATGCAAAAATTGAAGATGTATTGAAGAGTGTATTTGATATTTTGAGTATACAATTTTTTATTATTCGACCAGGCCCACAATTTGTGCGATGTGGCATTCCACATTTTTTTTTTTAATTTTGTTGCGTTCACTGAGAAAAAAATTAACCATATCCTGTTTATTTCAAGCTAAAACACATGTGATTTGGCGCCAAACGATATTTGTTTATTACAAATCTGAAGGCGTCTTCATCGACATCAATAAATGTAATAAATAAAACTACTGAAATCTATGTTTTATTTAATAACCGGCCTGAAGCTCAAAATAAACGAATAATTTTTTTTTTTTGAGATTTTTTCGTTTGAATGCGATTTCGTTTTGCACTTCACACTTCACACACTTATAAAAACTTAAAAAGTTATATTTTCCGTCTTTGGCATACGAACCCGGACCCTCCCGCACGCAGCTACAGCTACAACATATTAGAGTCTTATTAAATGTTTACTTTGAATCAAGGCCAAATCACGCGATTGGTGTATTTGTACATTTTTATAGTTACAGAGTGGTGTTGTTTGGAATTTTTTTAATTGAGCTGAACTCATTCTCGATAAAAATTTCCATACAACAAAATTTTCACAGTCACGTTATAGTGGAGTTGTTTGGCAATTTTTCATTCATCTGAACTGATCTTTGATAAAAATGTGTAGACAGCACCACTCTGTGATCGATCAAACAAACTTATATTTAATCGTGGGCCTAGTCAGTAGGCATGCTTGCCAACGAGGCAGCGTCCATACTCAGTATGCTCATTGAGGCTCACTAGTAGTAGGCCAGTGAGCTTAGCGCTGATCCCACCGCTGAACCAGAATTGCCTGGCAGTTTTGCAGGAGATTTCGTCATGCCACCTGTCATTCGCTAATTAGTAAGTCTTTCGGTGACAGTAAGTAACTTTCAAGTTGGTTATAGTATTCCTATCTCGTCATTTATCTCCTCAATAGCAAGTTGTTTGCCAAATCGGGCCAGTTCATCCTCCTTACAATTCCCCTCTATGTCTGAGTGTTCTGAAACCCATATGACCTTTGGGCGGAATGACTCAGAAAACTCGTTAAGAGATGCACGGCCTTTCATGGCTACCGTGGAGGTTGTGAATTACTTTGTGGGGTATTTTAACTCCGCCTGGCTGTCAGTGAAGATGTAGATATCAACTCGGGTATCATATCACACTTTACCAGTTTTTAGCCCTGCCTATTGCCATCAGTTCTGCCTGAAAAACGCTACAGTGTTCCGGGAGACGAATACCACGGGAGACCTCCACCACCCCTCCTCTTCAGTTTTCAGCCTTCTGTGTATGCATGGATGTACTCTTCACTCCTCACACCTCCACTTCTCATCGCACCCGTTAGGAGTGTGGACGCATGTCTTTGTACTTTATCTTTTTTTTTGTTTTATTTTACCCCTTTTCCGAGGTTTCCCATCATACCACTATAACATGATAGAGAATTGGCCTAGCTACCGCTGTGTATGGCCAGAGTATTATTTTGGTTCCATCCCCTCTCTTTCCTATTGCCCTGCCGCAGGAATGGTTTGTTGACCAGATCGGTCAAGGTCGAGAGATTCCTACCCGAGATAGCTATAACAATATCATCGGGGTATGCAATTATCTGGCCGCCAATGTCTGCAATGTTAAGACATTCTTTCAAAAAATAATCGATTCCCATTTTCAAACCAACCACAACTTAACCAGCTGAATTCAGTGTCATTCGTGAGTCAGACCGTAATATCATAAAAAAGCATGATTCAAGAATTAATTAATTAATTAATTAATTATTATTGAATCATGATAAAAAAGTACGATTTTTTCATGAAAAGAAAATGTGGTGACATATGAATAAATGTAGGAAATAACAAGTTTTAATAATAATTGGAATAAAACTTTCTTCTTCTGAGGGACTAGTTTGCGTTCAAACAGACAAACAAGCTTGACAATTTTAGTTTTTTGCAACATTCAATAACTAATACTAGACTATCAGGCTTTGCTATAAAACCGGGATGGAGAACAAAAGGTATGATTGAAACTAAATGGCGTTTTCCAAAGTTTGTTAACAAAAACGCTTCAAAACAAAAACCGGAATTAGAAAAAAACTATCGAGCACTTTCTGAACGGGAATTATATAAGAACAAAACCCTGTGAAACGTTCCCAAAGAGAACGAAATGCGAGCAATACTTTCGGGAAAATATCTAGGAGAACAAAATGGAAACAAACCGTCTGCGGACTATTTTGGCAAAGAACAATTTGGGTATGAAAGGCTCAGGAACTTTCTGATAGATAATGAAACGGGCACAAATCTTCGCTGAACTATTCGCGAAGAAAGGAAGTAAGAATAAAAATTTTCTCATAGCGGTTTGAAATGTTTGAAAGAACTAAAATATAATTATGCAAATAAAGTCAACGAACGACTTGAGATACACACTTTTCTTGCACAGAAAAAGAAAAGTTGTCCTATAAATGGACAGTTCACCGCAATGATAAACGAACTGGATATGGAAATGATTTAGCTCGTCTAGCTTAGCGTGGTTCTTGCTGAGACGATTTTTCATCCTAACATGTTGGACATCTGCATGAAGTTCAGAAAACTTTTGCTCTCTAGCAGATCGTTCCTTACGACTTTTGTTCAAATCTAATGTAAAATGCGTATTTTAACTTTTTCCGAATTACTATGGATTTTATTAGTTTCTCGCATTGCTAATACCGCTTCTGCCCATTTTTCCCCCATTATAATTTTTTATTATAAATAGTATTTTTTTGGAAAGCGTTAATGACATTCAACTCCGTACATGTTTCAGAGATTTTGACTCGAAGATGTACATTAGACATTCAGAAAAAAAAAGAAATCGAATTTGCCTTGCAAAAGTACTTAGGATTGAGTGGTGTACGCTTACATACCTACTTTAGGCAAATTCAGCTTAAAAAAGGTTTCTACTTACATTTGAAGCATCGATATTCGATTTAGAAGAACACTAATTACCTACGCTCAACGCTTCTACCATTCAACTGGCAGCCGCATGCGTATCCAGTGCAAAGCCATGAATAACTGCAGAAATTAACCGATAACGTCCAACAATAACCATCAAGTTATATGTATAAAAGTTAGGAAATTTTGTTCATTAGCATACCAATCAATTCGCAAATCTATTTCGAAGCTGCGATGCGTAAAAGACCAGCGCTAGCCATTCAGCAATTTACGCACAATGGCACGTGCGTGAGTACCACTGCATACCATCATGTGCATACGGTTAATCAGTGTATGTATGTGTATGCATTTGTAACAGCTGCAGTTTCATCTACGCACATCCTATACAAAATCAGCTAAGCACAAATAATTGAAATGTTTGTTCTGTTTTCATTCATTTTTTTTTTTTGTTTCTTTCTATATTATTGCGATTATTTTTTTTTTGCCATTCAATGCAAATCAATGCGAAATAGCCAATACGAGCGAAAATTGTTTTCAAAAAAATATTTCTACTGCACAACTATGTACATATGTATGTATGTGTGTGCATATGTTGGTGCCAGAAATGAGTGCGCGTGCTTGTG
>NW_016167017.1:0-22552 GCF_001687245.7 Rhagoletis zephyria | reverse complement strand
GAATAGTATACGCGTCTTGCCATCCTTTTTTGCATGCTGCATCAAAGGATGGCAGACCATATGCCATTAAATGACATGCAGGCTGTGTTAGCACGCGGCTGTCATTTCCCGCTGCGAGTAGTGGTTTTTCTTCTTGATTGAGAAAAGTTCGGGCAGACATACATAGTCTGAGAAAGCATGATCTCACCTGTGTCTGTAGTAATTTACGCTACTATGGCCTATCACTCCGTTTTCTTTACATCTACGTTCCAGAGTATGAAATTGAATGACCTAGAACTGTTTCTCTATGCGCGATTCGGACATTAACATACGACGTTGAAATTGTAAATACATATGTATGTACATACATTAGAACAGATCGAAAAAAACGTTGAAAAAGTATACCTTTATATGTATATAAAGCTTATGTTTATGGTATTTCGACACTAACAAAACGGTGTTTCTTTGTATTCTTCTAAAAGCTTTCAGATCCGATTTTCTAAAACAATAGGTCGTTAATAATGTCTTGGCGTGTTCTGAATTTCATTCTAATACTCGTTTGAGCTCCGAAGTGGATTTCACATAGTTGGGTAAGTTGCCCAGATTTGTATACGCCTAAGATACCCTTTTATGTCGTCGTGTTCAAGTACTTTCAAATTCATTAAAATATTCCTTTTAAATTGTTTTTCATTTTAAATTTCATAAATCGTTCATAATAACTATTATTGAAAATTTTTCATGCAAAACTTATCAAGACTGATTCTATGTCTAGGAAAAATTACTTTATGCTTGTTAGAGCATTTATAAAAATATGGTGTATTAACAGTTTTTATATCCGAGCGCACTTGTCCGCAAGGATATTAAAACTTTTTTACTCCGCCCTATTATAACCACGGATGTGTATCTCGTTGGAAATTTTTGGGATCGGAATTAAATTGCGTATACTTTTCACATAACAGTGAATTTCTGAAATACGGAAACTTTGATACTTCGGATGCTAATTTAGTCAAAGCAAATACTCACACCAATCTCTTAACAATAAATACGACTATTATGGAATCTTGGAAAATTGACGTGGCACCGCCAATTTATGACTAACATTCTCATTAAGTCTAACTGAATAAGAAAACAACCCCTTCTTACCATGTAACGGTAGTTTTCGCAAAGGCGGTTACAGCACCAAATAAGATGAAGAATACAATTTTGGGACCATGCGGTTTTTAAGTTAATTTCCTGACTATTTCGATATACAAAGGATCTCAAAACAATTAATTTTTAAGCAAAAGCCAAAACCAATTTCAATTCTCATATAAATATTTATGTGTACCGTTAATTTCTTCATGATCGAATGATCGGACCTAAACCAGTGTCACTAGTTCAGCCAGTTCCCCCAGTGTCACCAGTATGGCCAGTGTCACCAGTGTCACTAGTATGACCACTTCCGCCAGTGTCTCCAGTTTCGCCTGTGGCACCAGTTTTCCTAGTGTCGCCACTGTCGAACAGGCCACACTGGTAACATCTTATTACACATCTACCGGCCCAGTGCTTTAATTTGACATATCCTTTTTGAAATTCGAAGTAACGGTGCAGATCTGATGATCTTCACTAGGAATGCTGTTGGTAGATATTACTTTTGGAATAGCCGAAAACCCTAATCAAAATTATTTTCAAACTTAAGTTTTCTTAACACTCTTATGTTTAGAACTCATATCTTTACATGTAATTTAACTTGTGTATAAGTTAAATAAATTCGACTTTTCATACAGATGGCAACCCTCTTTAAAATTATTTTCGAACTTAAATGTACTTAAAACTCTTTTGTCTGGCATTGTGATACGTATTGCAATTAACTGATGAATTAAGTTGAATTTGATTTTTTAAACACGGCAACTCTCCTTAACACGGTTCAAAAGCAAATCCTTTTGAAGCCCATTTCTCTTGATACCCAAATTTTAATAATTAATTTATCTTATTAAATATTTTGAGTCTAACTTTTCAACAGGTGGCAACCCTCTTCAAATACCTCAAAAACCCTCTGCAAAACATTTTCAACTACTACCTCCGCAAACTTACTTCGTCTGGCACCTGGCACCCATTGGGTTTTTGATTTATATGATGGATTTCATCGGATTACAACTCCCACTTCATTTAATGAAAAAAAATGAAAATTTTTAGTCACGACTTTTTCCATTTCAGTTACGATGTTGTTACGTCGTTTTGCATTTCAGGTGACGATATACAAGAATTGCTCATTTAATGTAATAACATAGATGGTAAGAAGATTACCAATATTTTTTTATGATTTATGTTCCTAAGCGTGCTGTAGGGACACTAAAATGACACAAAAAAACGCCGAGGTCGAAAACCTTATTTTGGGTCGTGGATTACGGATCTGTGTACCATTTTCGGGATCAGGTAATTTTCAAAAAATATTTTCATTTTAAGTATGCATTGAACGAAAAAACCAAACTTTAAAACGGAAAATGTTACTCATACGCCATATACAAGTACGGCCGTGTAGGATGTGGCGTATGAGTAACATTATTCCTTTGATACAAAAAAATATTTCACATTTTAATTTAACCCTTCAAAACTTGTTTATTTATCCATCGAATTTCATCGCTTGTATATTGATTTTTTGGCAAAAGAACAGGCTTTAATACAAATCAAAAAAATTACAAAATAGATATTTGTTGTTTTTTTATTTTTTCCTTAAATATTTTTTTTCATAAAAATTAAAATATCTTGGGAAAATTACACAAATGTATTCGTCAATTGAACTAAAGATAGTTGACTCAAAAGAACTAGCACATAATATGCATATTAATATAATGAGTAGATTTTACTACGATTAATAATGTGTTTTTTAAGCGATCGTTTTCTCTACAGCCCTTCAAACATAGCGCTCAAACGCAAACAAAAATATTTGGTTTGTTAACAATTTTTCATATCAATTCAAGTCTATTACTTGCGCTCCGCGTTTTTAATTATAAATCTCATAATTTTATTTTTTTAATGATCATGGTAAATATCACGAAAAATTCTATGGGACTAGGAAATTTTTTCTTTTACTCTTTAGTCCATTTATCGCAGTGTGGTATATTGAAAAGTGTTTTATTTGATTTTTGTTTGTCAACTGTCGCCATTACAGAACCTGCAATGCTAAAAATTAAGAACTCACTTTAACAGGCCTATTCTGCGTTGGTAACAAAAATTTTGTTACCGGTTAGTAAAGTTACTGTCAATTTTTAAACCCTTTCCGTATTCTCCACACTCTTGTAACCGGTAAATTTTGTTACCATCTCATGAGCAGGTAACAAAATATTGCCCCGTGAAATATGCAACACCAGAACTTCAACAAAACTCCATAGCTGAATTGCTGAATAAATTAAAACGTTACCAAGGTAAATAGAATTGCGGTTGCAAGAAGTGGTGACGATAGTTGGTAACAAAATTAGCTTGTTACAAAATGTTTGGTTACAAGCAGAATTGGCCTGTAAGTGGGCCATCGCAAATACCGACCGTGCACTATACTTCAGTATGGTGAACAAAAAGGATATCTTCAAAAGGATTCTGATCAAACTATGTGAAATCGACTTCAGATCCTAAAAGGAAATATGGAACTGAAGCACTGCCAAGTTGTTTTTTTAAACCCGGATCTCAAATAGCCAAGTCATAATAAAAAACCATTTCGGTAGTTTTCGGAAAGAGAAAACCAAATTTTTTTATCGAGGCTAAGCACAATGTACATACCAAATTTGGTGCAGATCGGCCAAGTAGTTTTTGAGATACACATACATATATGATATAAGTGGGCGGTGCCACTCCATCTTTCCTAAAATTTCTTGTAAAACCACTTTTTTGCTATATCAATTTTGAATAAATATTGATAAATTGGCCACACACAAAAAAATCTGAAAGTCCGGTACACACACAAGGCCGTATTTAAGAAAAGTCGCCTAACTTCGACAAATTTTATGCGATTGCATAAGTGAGACATCAGTTTATTTGATAATAGATTTAATTTTAGATAGTGCTACATACATATTTTGAAATTGTGGAAATAAGTGATGATCAAAATTTAAAATATTAAGAAAAAATGTTTTTTTTTATTTCCCGTTGGGAGAATCCAAGACTAAGGGCGCATTCACACAGAAAGTCGAGCGGCGCCTAGCAAAGCAAGGCGAAACAAAGCGAAGCTGCTGGTGCCCACACTGAACGAAGCGAAGAGAAGCTTTTCTCATGGACTCGGCTGCAAAGATACCATAAAACATACCATCAATGAAAAGCGGCAAAAATATTTGCTCAATTTCATTCAAAAGATTGGTTGTAGAATTCGTTTTTATTTGAATATTTTGCCTTTTTGTTTGCAGCAGCGTCATGGAGCTGGGAAATTAAATAAAAAATTCAAAATCAAAAACTACTTTGCTTTCAGCTTCAAAACGCTTATGAAAGGGCTTGCTGTATGAACTCTTTTATACACATAGCTACAGCAATTTGAAAGATTTACTTTGCTCGGAACGGCTTCGCTCGGCTCGGCTCGGCTTTCTGTGTGAACGTACCCTAAGAAAAAAAAAAATAAGAAAAGTCAAAGAACTTGGAATGCCATATAGCACATTTTGTAGGCCTGGTCGAGTAATGAAATGAAAACCTGCATAGTTTAAATTTCAAATATACCCTAAAACTCTTGACCCATGGCCAAAACACAGTTTTTCGACAGTTAAAAATCAACATTGAAGGTTGATAGTTTTAATGAATATTTACAGGGCTGCGAAAAGTAAAATTTGATTTAAAGTACATTACCTCTAATGAGAAATTTGAAAACAAGTCTTGTTAAAAAGTTTTTTGTTCATTTTAGTCTTCGATCACAATAAAGGTACTCATTTATTAGCGCAAAACTCTCGCAAACTGGGCAAACTGTGCAACTTTAAACCCTCGCAAATGAAATGTCAAAATTTGTATGTAAAGCCATTTGCACAAAAAGGAAACCTTTGCGCGGCAATTTTGTAGCGCTACTTTGCGCATTGTGCTGTGCAATCCTCAATCAGATATTTTGTTTACATTCATTTTGGTTTGTGCTCAACGCTTTTTCGAAATAACTGCGGTAAAACATAAATATTTGCTCAAATTTGAATTTCAATTGTTCAACTTTATAAATTAAGTAAAGTGAAATAATTAAATGTCAGAAATTGCATAAAATATACAATTGTCCTCATGAAACACATGGCGCAAAGTTGCCCAATTGCCCAAATATGAAACTTGCGCGTGTATATGAGTACCCTTAATATCTTTTTTAAGTTTTCACGTGATTATTTATAACCAAGGCTGGCAATCTAAGCGAATGCTTGAAAACGCTTATTTTGCATATACACATCTGGCAATTTTGTTAGTTTTTTGCATACATTCGACTTACGTGCTTATTTTGCATACCTGAAAACATTTAATACTTTTTCGGGGGAAAAACGATAGAAATGCGTTAAACTAGGGGAATTAATACATATGTTTTTATACTTCTGCTACCATCTTGTAGGAATTTTAACTATTCAACATTTTCAAATCACATGAGAAGGTCATTTTCGATTGATAACACTGGTTTAGAGCAAAAAAATTTTAATTGGGCCTTTATAGAATTTATATGTAGAGTTGCCTGGTGTTTCCGAAAATCGAGTTAATTTCTTTATCTATGTGCAGAGGTGGTAGTCACCTGTAGTTCATATTGGCCACAGGCAGGGATGTCAACTCATTAAGGCTGACTCCCCCAAATTCCTGAACAAATTCCCCTATTTATAATGGTATCCTCCCAAATTAACATTTACATTTAAGGCACTTCACTTTCACTTCTGAGTATATTTCGAAAAGCATATCTATCATACATGTATTTCGGGCATTCTTTGGAGCTGCCATCTCCATAACTTAAGAAAGTTTTACTACATGGCAGTTGAGAAGTGCATGTGCAAAAATTTCCTTCATTAAATTTACGAAATTTTTGCACATGCAGCAGTATGTGGCATGCATTTAGGCGCCTGGTGTTAGCAGTCGCGCCTAAACTATGCCGATAATGCTTAAAAACCAATGTTTTGAAAATTTATTTCGAATAGGCAGCATTTTTAAAAGTCCACCGATTAAATTTATACTCAAAGACAGTAGGGCGTATTCATAGTCAAAGCAAAGTCTACACTATAGTTGGTTGCAGCTTTTGGACATTTTCTATGGAATATCAGTCAGAAAAGCCGCAACTAACTTTAGAATAGATTTTATTTCGACTACGAATATACACCAGGCATTTCAAATCATCACAAATCTGCTGTCGGGTGAAGTAAGCTTTGAGTAGGTTAAAAGCAAACGTCAGTCGATTTTTCAAAAAGCCAAACTGGCCAACAATGACCCCAGAAAGCTTTCCAAGCTTGTCTTTGAAATGTTGCTGGTTGTCGTGAGGAATATCTTGTTGCTCAGACAAAATGAAGTATAACGGAACTCCACGCGGTAAAGGATTAAACATAAACGTGATGTGCAAACTCCAAAATTACGTCTGACAACCCCGAAAAGGTTCAACAACAACTAAACGTCGGCAGCTTTTACCGCTAACCCGACGCATTGAATGTGAGAGCTTAGAGCACAAAAGACGCGGGTAGTTGAGAGCGTGACATGCGCTTAAACGACAAATCCAACACATGTATGAGTAACGCACATACGTTCATCCACAAATACTCACTAAAAGTGGGACACTTAATTGCGAAAAGCATTGTTATACGCCTACACACTGTCAAATGAAAAGCTTTTGCAACCTCTATTTTATTTCTCATTCCACTATTTATCTGTATAAGAGTTGTGCTTATGAATCCCAAGCTATAATACGATGACTTCTGCTTATAGACAAAGGCACTTCAGGGCCAGTGCAACTCATTTCGAATAAGTGACATTTTCCATAGCTCACTTTCAGGCGCATAAGCTGTAACAGTACGTAATTTTACTGAGAACTGAGAGCGAGAGCAAACATTTACTGCAGCTGCATACATACATATGTTGTATGTGCATGTGTACGATAATATCTACGAGTACGAGTGTAACCAAGTTGCCGAGTGGGACAATGTGCCGCACAAAGCTTAGCGTTGAGTCTTAGAGTTAGGCGTCTGGGATGCATTACAAAAGATTCCGAGGCAGACATAAACGTGAGGCCATCGGAAGCAGACCAAAGCCTGATAAAGCGGCATAGTGCCAGCTCTGTTAAGATCCAGTTTCTTGTCAAATAATTACTTGAAAGCACCCATACTTGAAGATGTTTTTAAGGATAAAGGATATTGAAAGTAATCAAAACCCCAAACAACAGTTATCACATATTTTGGACGCTGCAGAAGCAGCCGAATTTAGTTCTGATTGCTCCAGGATGTCAACTACGACTGTGGTCGAGCACTCGTGGCCGATGGGAAGAATTCGAAGTAAAACTTTAACTTAATTCGTGTGTACCGTTCGTACCGTGCGCTCGTTACTGGGCATCTGTGTTGGGAATATTTGTCATTCCACCACCCTCGTAGTCTTCGCTGCAGGAGTCGTCGGCGTCATTGCGGCGTTAGTTTGTGTCATCGACTTCGCTGCTTGGTGCCTGCCTGCGGCCAATTTATTCATTGAAATAGCGCCGCACAGCTGTGTTGCAACTCAGTAGCTGACAGTTGGTCGGTGTGAGTGGTTGCCGATGGTTTTCGTTATTTTATCTACGGCAAAAGGTATATGTATGCGTGACACAGTGTGTTAGTGCTTTAGTGAGCTGTTCAATAAGAATTAAACAAAAAGAGAGTTCATTCAGTGTTACAGTTTAAAATCATTAAATAAGACAAATAAAAGCTAAAAATCATAACAATACATACATGCTTCAATTAAATCGAATTGAAATTAATTGAAGCACAATCGCAGAGACAATATGAAATGGCACGTATGTACATATGTATGTATGTATGTATGTGAGTCTTTGTTACAAAGTGAATATATACATATGTATCTATGAACACTAAAATTTATTGAAAAATGAACTTCGAATGTATTAAATAAATATATGTATCTACATATGTATGTCACTGCATGATAACGCCACTTATTCCGACTGATCATCACCGGCCTAGCAACGAGCTTTGCAAAATCAGCAACTTTTTTGTGAATCCTGCTTAGAAACAAAGACGAATTAAATATTTAGTTTTTGGGTACACAATAACATATACATATACATATACATTGTGCACTCATATCGATGTATACTTAGCCAGTTAGCTGCTTAAAATATAAGTAAATGGAGAACAGGTGCTGATGTGCTAATATCAATCTGCTAGGAATCACAAGCAGTGACCTAAAACGGTGTTCGCTTCATTAGTACGAAAACTACCAACATTCGCAGCTATTCTCTTGTATTTTTATCGTATATCATCCGGCATTAACTGCTTACTTATAGTGCGGCTTAAAAAATGTAATTCCATACTCGAAAACAAATCCAGCTGTAGAAGTCATTGAAATCACCCCATCATGAACATCCTCCTTCCGTCTTAGGGGACACGCGAGATCCCGTCAACGCAGTTAAAGCAATATCGCACATGAAAAGGAGCAAACAAAGATGAAGCGACGTAACACACTGACAAAGTCAACACCGTAATGCAGTCAAACAGCCAGGGACCACCAACCGACAGACGGTGCGGGTGGTCGGGAGGAACGGGTCAAAGAGAACGAGGAACATTGAGATAATACCGCATAGTAAAGCTGTCGTAATAGTCGGTTGAAAAAGTGACAAAATATGTTACATTTGTGGCGAATTTTCTACCTCTAAACGTCACTCCAAAACGCCACCACAGTGCAGAAGATGAAGGAGTAGTGTTACAAACTGCATAAAAGAGTAGACAAGCTATCAATGATGATGTGGCTAAAAGATGGCAAGAATGCGGCATTGACTGCAACGGAAAGGGAGCCATTCAATATTGGGCTTAAAATATGCCGCGGAAACAGCTCGAATGCAACAAGAAAGAAATGTGGGCGTACTAAATAAAGACGTAAGTGGCGGCGCCGCAGTGCCCTAGCCGTTGAGTTGAGGAATGAAAAGATAAAGAGCCAGCAAAGCTATGGGAACAGAGTTCCTGCACATAAAAAATAGAATGAAATAATAGAGGGTAAATAAAGCGTAATCGCAGTGCTGTAAGAAGACTATAGAGGCAAAGTGCAGGAAGAGGCAACTTCAGTCGAAAACAACGACCGGAGTAGGAAGGGCGCAGGATGGGATGCACGCTTAGACTACTTTGCTCGGGAACCGTATACTAGCATACATACTTATATAGGTACGAGTACAAGCTTAAATTTGAGTGCATGCAGAAGAAGGCTCTAAAGGCTATGCTAATGTTTGATGTCGAATTAATTGTGCATAGCACAATTACAAGCAGAAATATAAATGCTCTCGAAAAAAGGAGGTGGGCGACATGGAGCAGCTAACGCTACACAATGCCCGCTCCCGTTGTTCGTTGGTTGTACGAGTGCAAATCGACGCAGTGTGAGACCGTTGTCCTTGCTGCTAAGCTGTCACTGATACTTTTGTGGAAGGGAAAATGTTGCTGAATGAATTGCAAACACGACGCAAAGGAAGAAAAGTGACAAGAGATTATAATGACGAAACTGATGACGACAATTGTGCAATAAGTGGCGATGAGTCATTGAGTCTAGGCACTGATGCGCCTACAAAGCTACTTGAAAGATAATGCGGTGCTAATTCAAAGGTGAGTTTGTAGAAAATTTTCAAATGCTTATGACAAACATTGTGCGCAAAGATTAAAGATTATACATCTTGCCTTTTACATTATGTACTTAGTACAATATTTGCTAGGGGTATTTTTACATTTATACATAGTTACATACGCACTTTAAACTAGTTAAAAAAATCTACTATATTTTTTTTTTTTTTCAAAATGTGAAATATTTTCGGGACAGTAAAAAAAACGCCTGTCAAAAGCACATCCCGTATTATTAAGATCCAGAGGTCGCTGATCGCGAATTTGTGTTTTTCATATTCTTAAATAGCAAAGGATACAAATTGTTTCGATTTTGAAATTTTATAACTCGTTTTTAGGTCAACGTAGCTACCATTCCGCAGGGCCTGGGTTCAAGCCCGGTTCAGTCCAACATAAAAAAACAAGCAAGTTTTTTTCTGCGGTCGCCCTTCGGCAGGCAATGCAAACCTCCGAGTGTATTTCAGCTTGAACATTTTTAGCAGATTGTTTTCGTAATTGGGATAGTGAAAACTATTTGTGCATTCATTCGATTTGGGAATGATTTGCACCAAATTTTGGACAAATGCCCAATCGCGTGACACTGCTTTAAACATATGAAGTATAAAATAATAAAAATTTATGGCTAAATTACCTTAATAACGCGGCTCCTTTTTCAAAAAGTATTTTTTTAAAAAAGGTACAACTAATGAGTAGAGCCGAGTAGGATCTTCATTCCTTTACCAAAAAGTAATGCAATGGGCAGAGTCCGACCGATTAATCGGCATCGGCTAGTATCGGTACAAAATTGAGCATCGGTATCGGCCTTTTTCGCCGATTCTTTGGAGTTTCTTTTCATATGTTCAGGTGAAGTGATAGCCAACATCAAAAAACATTTGCAGACAGCTCACAAAAATTATTATTTTTTGTTTAAGGTGTTTCACGTTTTTTCCATAAAACAGTATGTTCGACAATTTTATTTTATATGGAGAACACTGCCAGCAAAAAAAAATGCCAAAAATTTACGGAATTTTAAACTAGCTTGAAACTTGCACTCCATTCTATTACAAAACTGCTTACCAAAATTCTGGTTAAAAAGTTTGAAATTTTGGTGAAAATAAGCAGAATTTTTCTATTTTTTTTACAAAGTTTGAAATCTGAATCTATGTGGTGTTTGTTGTATATCAGTTAGACTTTTATAAAAAAATAATAATAAACATTAAATAAACAAAATACAAATGCCAATTGCCAAAACCGGTCAAAATATCGCAAATCTTTTAGTTTGTCTATCACTATACTATGTACATACATACCTAGCATTTAAGTTCTTATGCATTGAGTGCAAAACAGTGTATTTTAGTACAAAACGAAGTGAAATTTTATGTACCTAAATATTTCTTGCTTAGCACCATATAAAAAATGTAAATGTAAATGTTTTATATGCACATATATATTTATACATACAGTAAAACCCGCTTAAGGACCTAACGAAAAATGTTAGCTTTTTGAGGTACTTAGACGGGTTGGGTACTTAAAAGAACCCGCTTAAGTACCTCGATGCGAGTACTTAAGCGAACATAATTATTGATATAGTTAATTTTCTTGTTATTTATGATAACTTCTTAAAAAAAAAAACATGAACATTTAAAGAATTGTACGTAGCGTTATCTAAACACCTAAACACATAAACAAAAATTTATAAAAAAAATCTATAAAGCAATGTTATGTCATTTTTACCAGAGTTCAATTTTTTAAAGTCATTGATTACACCTTGCGACAGTCAATTTTACACACGCAGTTTATATAGAGGCAAAAATGTTCTTAATTTTATTTTTTTCTTTGTGTATATAAATAGAAAATTTTGGGATTCAGAAAAGATAAGTTTTCTGGTATCCTTTACATCGATACCAATTTTTAAAAATGGGTTTGTAATTGTTTTTTTGTTTAATACATTTTTTTCTATAAAAAAAGGTTTTTTTTTGCTTTTAAGTGTTGATTCTCAAAATTTTATATACGAAGTATTCAAATAAGACTGCCAGAAGTAAGGGTATTTAATCGCATTTACAACTTTAACAAATTTTTAAAAATCGATTTGTAATTTTGTTGTATAAAGTGTTTTTTTATAAAAAAAAACCTTATTTTTCCTTTTAAATTTTTTTCTCAAATTTTTACGTAGAAAGTATACAAATATGAATATCAGAAGAGAAGAACTGGTTTAATCACGTTTACTACGATACCAGCTTTTCAAAAATCAGTTTAGAATTGTTTGAAATAAAAGGTTTATAATTTTTCGAAGACCCAACCTTTGCCCTCTTATAGCACCTGTAATATAAGTTTGTAAAAAAAAGTAATAAAACATTTAAATACGACTGTATTTTTATTTTTTTTATTATCTACATATAATAATAAAGAAAATTACCAAAGATGCTATTTCGAACTTCGAAGGCCCATATCTCGATTTCGGAGGCTAACTTCGAAAAACAAAGAATTACTTTTTTACCTATGACTCAATATCTTAAAAAAAATGGTTTGGTCCAATACTGTGCTGTACAGTGTAATGATTCTAGTATCTTCATTTATGTATATTGTAATTATCAATCTATATATATAAATGTGAATGTCTGTTTGTTTATTACCTTATAACTTTTGAACCACTACAAGGAATCGCACGAAACTTTGCACACTTATTTGTTTTTACCCCGGGGAGGTTATAGGTATGGTTTTGTTTGCAAGTATGGTTTCAATTTTGCGAGGGGGCGTGGCACCTCCCATAGGCCTGCAAACTATTAATCAGCTATAACTTCGGAACCATAAGCCACATGACTCCTGTAATTCCTTTTGATATGCCTTCCGAAAAGACCTCAGTTTCCAGTTCGCTTAGCTTTTGCAATGACAGTAAACAAGAATGCCTTAAATTAAAACCCGAAACTTTATTGAAAATAAAATGTATGATAATTGTATTGGAAAATAGATAGTAGATAATTTGAAATATTAAAAAAATGCTGTGAAATCATATTAGAGTTATTAAGTTATTCGTAAGAAATTAGATAGTATTTCTTCTATTATATAATTTATTGGAGTGCCAAAAAATTATTGTTGCATTTCATTCCATAACACCCAAGCTATACAGCTGTCCTACCATATGCTGCTATCACGGCTATAGTAAAATTAGACCAGAGAGTATAACATCTTTACATAAAGTATTTTTCATAATTGCAAAAAAACGTGGGGTGAAACCCGCGGGTAAAAGCTAGTATCTTATAAAGAGAAGTTTAACATTTGTTTTTTATGTAAAACTAATAAAGTTAGAAGAACGAAATTCGTGGATGTGGTAGTTTAGTCCTTGACATATATTTTTTTTTAAAAATAAATATTGGAAGTTTCCAAGGATATTCGAGGATACATTTTTAAAAGGACATTTTCAACATTTATTCGTCCTGGTGCAACATAAAATTAAATTTTTTTCAATTCTACAGAATTTTTCCTTTTAACTGATACTCATATTGTTACTCTACAATGCTCCAAATCTTTTAAATAATTTTTGTATTCAATCATATCCTGGAAATTTAAAAGTCCGTTGAAAAAAATTAAAAACGCAGTTATACTATATTTGGCTCCTAGTTTTGTGAATATATTGATTTTTTCGTGTGTTTTAAAAATGTTTGTTTTTGTCGCACGGTGTTATACATATGTATATGTACATAAATACAGTGTTGGACACATCTAACATTTCGGCCCGAATTCAAAATGAACACTTAAAAGGGGGAAATTATAATTAAAATGGTGAATGGGGTACGAAAACTTTATAAATAAATAAGCGGCTTAGGTACTTAAGCGGGGGTACTTAAGCGGGTTTCACTGTACACATGTATGTATTTAACGTTGCATAACAAGCCAATTAACTCAATTATTTGTTTCTTTTGTTTTGTTTACTCCGTTAAATTNGAAATGGTGAATGGGGTACGAAAACTTTATAAATAAATAAGCGGCTTAGGTACTTAAGCGGGGGTACTTAAGCGGGTTTTACTGTACATATGTATGTATTTAACGTTGCATAACAATCCAATTAACTCAATTATTTGTTTCTTTTGTTTTGTTTACTCCGTTAAATTAACTGATTTTATGAACTATCACATTTATTTGTAATTTTTTATGGAATCGGCATCGGCCGATTCTTTCCCCATAAGCTGATTAATCGGCATCGGTATCGGTACCTGAAAAAAAATGAACTTTTCTCTCAAAGTTTACACTGCTGGCAAATGTAAATAAGGATTAAAATTTAAAAACTTATTAATACAACTAAAGTAAAATCTGTGGAAAATTAACAATAAAATACTTTTTTCGCAAAATTTATAAAGGACCTTTTTATTTCTCAAAAAAAAAACACGCTGTAATTAATTTGAAATTTTGTACAATTTTGCTAATAACATATTTTGTTGTGGAGCAATATTTGAAAAATTCTATACAAATCGAGGCACCGATGTTTGTCTTTCGATGTATTAAAAAATTTCTAGCGCCAAAGCACATGTGACACCAATATAAATATACATATGTACATATTTATATAGTATATATTTTATGACTTTGAGTTCAAGCTTAATGGNCGATCTATTAAAAAATTTCTAGCGCCAAAGCACATGTGACACCAATATTTATATAGTATATACATATTTATATAGTATATATTTTATGACTTTGAGTTCAAGCTTAATGGGTTTCGGGTTTTAGATAGACGTATACCTTTATGTTCTTAGATACCCATATGCAATATGTATAACATTTTCCCCTCTACATAACAGAAACTATTATAACTTATTATATTCGAGTTATGTTTGATATTTTTCCATACCCATCGCAAATACTTATATGTATGTAGGCACGCATATGTATGTACATACATTATCCCAGGCGCTGCCATTTTCTATGACGTGGCTTAAGGTATCACGTGCAAAAAAGGGAAATCTCAGCGAGTGAAATATTAAAATAATGTAGTAAATTTTTAATTAATATCCCAGTTGACGACCTAAGTATTCTCATGCTCCGGAAATAATCTGCTGCTGAAAGTTATCTTCGCGCACCACAGCCGCACTTGGCCACATTCCAAATTCTATCAAACGCTTAGTATAAGGAATTCCTTAAAATAAGCTACCCATTTTTCCTCTTCCCCCTCTCAATTATCGAACTTGCCTACGACCCTGACAAGGCTGCCATAATTTTTTGTTGAAGTTGCTATATTCTTAACCGTTAGTATTTGAGTTGCTGCCTCCACCGCTCTTAAGCCGTTACCTTCGCATGCACTGCCGAAACAAATTTCGATAGGTTGCTTTATTTATACATAACTCCTTAAGCACACTACAGTTTTGTTAAACTTAATGAGGCTCCTGCGACGAGAACTAGTACATCAGAGCCTGGCACCGTCGCAGCTACTTAAACGAAAATGCATGATTGATTAATGCCAAGTGATAGTGGATCGACGACATTGGAAGTAGGCGGCGGGCGGTACCTCCGGTAAGGTATAAATAGTACGGAAGGAGTATGTACGCTTTGCTAAAATGGATGCAAAAAGAAAAATTAATGAAAAATCGCATAATGTGAAGACTGCTAAATAGTAAGAATAAAAAACTTAACTGGGAGATGCTAGCACGAGTAAAATAATCGATAAGCATTTTTGCATCTCTGTGAAGGAGATTAATGACAACCAGTTGAAAAGTATGAGAATGGGACCGGTATTGAAATTAATAGAATTTTGTGCTATGGCGGGCAGGCAATCTAATTAATATAAAAACAAAGTACTCACAAGTGTCAAGTACTCACTCTTTGCTTCAAATTACTTTTATAAATCAAATGGGAACGGTGCCTAAATAAGTGTTAAATAATTTGATACTGGCAGATTAAAATTGTACTTTTTAGTTTAGAAAAATTTCTCAAAGCGAATTAAAATTTCTGTATTAACGAATACGAAGTGTCTTAATAGGGTAAATGCAATAATAAGAGCCATCATTTAAAAAATAAAATAAACTTTCACTAAAACCAGTAATGATGTTTCGGGAGCTATTTATTATGAAAATATTTTGGTTTCCCCATAAGGTTAACATTGCAATCCAAATCTTTAAAGCGTGTTTTCTCGAATTCAGAAATATCGTTTTTTCACCTTTCAGTAATCTGCAAGATAAGCAAAAGTATTTTTCCCGATGTCAAACAGTTTCGATAATATGCTACGAGATATTGAAATGATTGGAGCAAGTTTGGTGGAAATCGATTTGGTGGCTATCAATATGCACTTATGTATATAGTCATATGTGGGTGTTGCCACGCCCATTTTACAATATCATCAATAATATTGTGTCTTGTTAAGAGATTGTTGTAAGTCGGCGTGTTTAGTTATTGAAATATCGGAATTTTCATATTTCCGAAATTTACCGCTACAAATATGGTAGGTGGCAGTAATTTTAGTCCGATTTCGAAAATTTTCAACATATTACTTTTGTGCGCCAAAGTTGCTCAATGTGCACAGTTTGGTAAAAATTCATTAACCGGGTACCGAGATACACATATGTAGACGTAAGTGGTCTTTGCCACGCCCATGTTCTAAAAATTTCCCTAAATATAATTTTCTGCTAAGAGGTTATTGCATATGTATATCGATTTAGAGTAAATTTGCTTAAATCGTTACTAATCTATCGCGGTTTTCGTATTTCTGTAAATTACCGTTATATAAGAGGTGAGCGCGGTTATTGTCTGATTTCAAAAATTTTCAAAGAGTTTCTTAGTGACGCCCTGAACAATGTTCGTATCGAGTTTGGTGGGGACTGGTGAAGGGAATACAGAAATACCTCATTTCATCGTAAGCGGGCGGTGCCACGCCCATTTTCAAAAAATTTCATAACTGTCTTATTCTGTGCCAAACTTGTACTTCATGTACCAACTTTCAACAATTTGGATCCAGTATTTACGGAAATATCGTAGTTTTGGCATATTTTGAAAATACCGTTATATGGGAGGTGGGCGTGGTTATTGTCCGAAAGTCAGCCTTTTTCCAACCAACCTACCTTGGATAAAGGGAAACTTACCTACCAAATTTCGTGGACATATCTAAATTTTTTATCGAGCTATCGTGTTTACGTGCAGACAGACGGACGGATAGATATGGCTTAATCGACTTCTCTGATCATTAAATATACATTTCGATTCGTTCTGGCTGTTACAAACAACCGTTATGCGATCAAAGTTGTAATACCCTTGTGCACAAATGCACTCGGGTATAAAATATGTTAAATAGCCCGTAGGTTATAAACGGAATAGAGTGCCAAGAGTTATCCAGGCCTATGCAGAGGGGGATGGCGGTGGAAGGAAGGGAATTCCCTAGGGTCCGAAGTTTTCTCCTGACGTAATTACTGTTAGCTAAAATTTTCTTGGGTTTTTCCTATACATTCTTATACTATAAATAGTTTTTTATTACGAATTACGATGATTATTACGATTACGAATCCGTAAATATAAAGTTTCCATCAGCTCCAGATATTGAGAGAAACGTGGTCAAAGTGTCAAAAAATCGCGTAGTTTGCAATATTTGAAAAGCTTTGGCAAAGAAACAAAAGGTGATAGAAAGTTCTACTTAGGGCCGGTTGTACAGATATAACTCTCGACTATTATCCCTGAAAATGCCATCCCTGCAAATTGACCTGATGGTCACTTATAAACATTTACTGAAAAGCGAAAACTGATTTTGACGAAGTTTGAGCACCTACCGCAATTAAGCATATGGATAAGAACCTTAGACTTAGGCTTAAATTAAGGTTTAAACTTTCAATAACTATCACTAAAAATACCTTTTCTTCATTTTGACACTTAATCATAGGCATTTCTTGAACAGCCAAAACTGGTTTTGACATTTTTTTTCAATTCCACACTTTTTCAGTATTTTACTCATTTTTAGACGAAACAACTAAGTAGATAAGTATAAGTGACTATCAGGTCAAGGTGCAGGGATGGTATTTTTAGAACAGTAGGTGGGAGTTCTAGCTTTAATTTAAGCCTAAGTGGCTTACCTTCACCTTTTCTTTCTTTGCTAGAGCTTCTCTAATATTACAAAAAACGCCAATTTTTGACATTTTTGCCACGTTTGTCTCAAAATCTGAAGCTGATGGAAACTTGATACTTACGGTTTCATAATCAGCACGTTTGTCTATAAAAAACATCTTTAACCTTTGCGGAATCGAAATCAGTGTTGCTCTGTGTTATTTTTGTAGCCTTAGTATCATTAGCGCACACAAGGGTGGGCTTTGGGTTTCTTTCCATTTCTTGTGAGTAATTTTATATGAATTTTACATAATAAAATACAAGTTCAGTTATTTTTTTCGGAATTCGAAATACTAAAAAATGAGGCAATCGTGAAAAATCATTAGCTTCATCGGAAACCAAAAATCGAGGAAACTGAACATTAAAACTCTCTTTTTAACAGTTTTGATAGTTGAGCGTATCTTTTGTTTATAGAACTTTTTATTAAACAAGTAATTTTTAAGCAAAAAGCACAACCGACTTCAATTCTCATATATTAGCTGAAGTGAATTTTCAGTATTTTTTGGTAGTAGAAGTATCAATGTTGCTATAGACCTGGCAAATCCACCATAGACCAGGTATTCACAATACGCCAAATCTTGGAAAAGACCCGCTAGAAAAGGATCTACACTAACCACCTATTTGTTGACTTTAAAGCCGCTTTCGACAGCACTAAAAGAAGTTGCCTATACGCCGCTATGTCTGAAGTTGGCATCCCCTCAAAGCTCATACGGCTGTGTAAAATAACGTTAAGCAATACCACCAGCTCCGTCAGAATTGGGAAAGGCCTCTCCTAGCCGTTCGCTACCAAACGGGGTTTAAGACGGGGCGACTCACTTTCATGTGACTTCTTTATTCCGATGCATGAGCTGCAGAACTGAACCGCTCAGGAACAATTTACTACAAGAGCATACAATTGCTGGCTTATGCCGATGACAACGACATCATCGGTAACAAAAACCGCGAAGTCTATTCTGCCTTTTCCAAGTTGGATAAGGAAACAAAGCGAATGGGTCTGGTGGTAAACGAGGACAAGACGAAGTAACTCCCGTCATCATATAAACAGGCAACACATTCGCGCATTGGCACCCACGTAACTGTTTACAGTTAAAATTTCGAGAAAGTGAAAAATTTAGTTTACTTGGGAACCAGCATTAACACCTTTAATAATGTCAGCATGGAAATTCAGCGCAGAATCACTATTGCCAACAAGTGCTACTTTGGACTGAGTAGGCAATGCAGAAGTAACGCCCTCTTTCGACATACGAAAACCACACTCGTCATGCCCATATTGGAATATGGCGCGGAAGCATGGGCAATGACAATATCCGATGAGGCGGCTCTTGGTGTATTCGAGAGAAAGATTTTGCGGAAGATTTACGGGCCTTTACGCGTTGGCGACGGCGAGTACCGCAGGCAGGACATAAACATATTGCAGCGAAATAAAATACAGCGGCTCCGCTGGCTTGGCCATGTCGTTCGAATGGACACCGACGCTCCAGCTCTGAAAGCATTCAACTCGGAATACAGTGGTGCTACCAAAGGTGGAAAGACCATGTGTAGAATGATTTGGCTTCACTTGGCCATTCCAATTGGCGTCAGTTTATACAGAAAAGAAACGACTGGCGTGCTTTGCTGAACTCGGCCAAAATCGCTTAGGCCGTTACAACGCCGAATAAGAGGAAGAAGAAAATTGTCTATCGCCTGCGGTTATATGGTGTCTACGGCCTGGATATGGTCATTTTTATAAGAAGGGTTTTGAAGGTCTTGGAAATATTTTTTTTGTACTTTTAATAGTGAAAATGCGTAGAATTGATTCTCAGGAAGCTTCTGAATGCCTCGGACATGGTTGTACTGAAAATATTTGATTAATTACAAATTTTCGGCAGAAGTGATAAAAATTTAGACTACCGAGTACATGAAGGTTTAATAGAAGCTATCTTTTGTCTTCAGGCCTTAACTCACATGATCAAGAAAAAACTACAAAACTTTTGTGGGAGTTCCCATTTTCTATTGGTTTTGTCTCCATCTTTGGAATTCATCAACTTGCTTTGTGTTGCCAGAAACGTACTAATTATTTTTTATCCTTATGCCTAGGCGATAGTTCTTTAGGCTGAAATGAGTGGGGAATAAGATACACATGTTCTGGTAAGCCCTTTTCCCTGGGCTAAATGTATTATTGTTGCTGCAGTAAAGCTTACTACAAATTTAAGCGCTTGTCACTCGATTTAGGTGAACTGGATTACGAAAAAATTCGTCTGTTAAATCATGCCCATGATAAGGTAACAATCACCGGAAGAAAGTTGCTGGTAAAAGTCGCTTCATTTCGTTGGACAGAAACTGCATAACTGCATTTCCACAACAGCAAAACATTCACTTATCTGTCGGTTTGTTCTTCACGAAGTGTGAAAGTAAAGAGTTTTGTCATTTCTGACGCAACTTCATTGCGGTCAAAACGAAAATTGCACTCAAGTGACGGTAAATATGTAGACAAACAAGCAAAAAGCCAGCAAAAGGCATCAGAGGAAGCATTTGAAAAAGTAACCACGGTTTTGCAATTTTAATGCGCTCAATGCCAAAAGTTGCTGACCACTGCTTCAATTCAAAAAGAGTTGCCAAGTATTACCAGAAAAACGTTGCTGGTCGTTCCTTGTTATTAGCAAGAGAATTTTCTTGAAGCACAGAAAAAGTCATTTTTAACTGAAAATATTTTCAATAAATACTTCACACTTTTTTCATTGGGCAACCCCGATGCAGCAATGCAGACACATGCTTGCTTTCGAAACTTCGCCGTCAGTTTGTCCACCGTCAGTCTGCAACATTTATTTTCTTTCAAATTTAATTTCACTGCTTTAGACTTTCCGAGAAGTGCAAAAATCCGAGTTTATACCTTTTGCAGCAATCGTTCTTTATATATGACTGTTTTTTTTTTGTTTTACTCGTACTTTCATTCGGAAAATGTGCTCAACACGCTGTATGTTTGCCTTCACATATCGTCGTTTAAAGTACAAAACCGCGTATCAACAAAATGCAAAACCGCGTATGTGAGATTGCATGAATTATTTTCTAGAGAGTAAAAAAACTCATATTTCAAAAGGGTTCTCTTTTTTTATAAAGCAATCGCATTTCTGGCTAGTATATTTCAGGACGAAAGGATAAGGATCGAGCCAAGAGCTTGTGTGAGCAAATCCCATTTCTAGCAGCAAATGTCAGTTACGCGGTTTTGCACTTTAAACGACGATATGCATGTATGTATGTATATTCGTGTAAAGCTGTTGAAGTTTTGGTTCATTTTTAAAGAGCCAGCCAAACAAGGACCACCTGTATTCTCTGTCTTGTTGTTTTTATTCTGCAACGCTAGCAGTTTTGGCATCTAAGCGCATAGGTGAACGGTGCGTTTAAATTTAGTACCTAGAATGCGAGTGAAAAATAGTTACACGGGAAATTTAGCAAAGTCGAGGAAGTCAGATTAGAATTTTCCCAAGCGCGATGACCAAATAACCGCATGAAAGAAATACAAAGTACGTGCTCGAAATCTGCTTGGAATATTTGTACATAGATAGGGCTGCCAGATATCTCTGTTGCCAAATCGGGACACTTAAGGGCGGGAAAGACATCTCGCTACCTTCCCTTTCGTTTCGACAAAAATTACGTACGAAAGGATGTAGTAAAATTTTATTTTGACAAACAAAAAAAAAACATAAAAACATGAGATCATGAGATCATTACAACGTACACCAGCAAAACAAAACAATTTATCACAACTAAAGCACAGAGAATTTTTCACAATGCAAGTACCGTTTTTGTTCCTTATAAAAATACAGTTTATACTAAATAGATCGGAAAACATAAAAATAAAATTTCTAAACTTTTTATTAACTTTTTTATAAAAGTTTTGAAAATGAAGTTCTGCAGCCCATAAAAATTTAGTTGATTTTTGGATTGTTTTCACTGAGAGTTTCTTCCATACAACCTACTTCGTTTCAACATTTTTTTGTATGTGGAAGACACTGTCGGCAAAAAATAAATAATTGCAAAAAACCAACGAAATTTTCTGGTAACTTCAGACTTCCACTTTACTAATTGGCTCAAAAGCTACATTTTCAAAATTTTTCTCAAAGATCTGATTAGAAATTGTGATCTGATGAATTGTAAATGTGTATGTTTTTAGATATAGGCTAATTGAAAATTATATGTCGTTCTTTTTCTTTTTAATTTTTATTTATTTATTAACTTTTTTTATTTTTTTGTTTTATTTTTTCTTCCTCTCTTGGTTTTATATAGATTTGTAAGTTTTGCCTAATGCTATTTGTCAGACTCTTATTCCTGTCTTAATTTTAAGTTACCGTTGTACTAAAAAAGATCTTTGGGATCTTATTGTACTAATTTTCTTTATAATAATAAATGAAAAGAAATGAAATGAAAGGGTCTCCGAGCCAATAATTTTGTACGGCACGGTACTTATAAGTAATCAAGGTTTCACGAAAGAAAAAAATTAAATACAAGGTAACATTAAAATATCAGTCATTTGTTTAGTTGCTGTGAACTTGTTTCAAAACTTCTGGCTTTTGATTAATATAATTGTAATTGTGCATGTCATTTTAATGTTTTTAGGTGCATACTTATATTAATCATCAACTGTTGCTTGTGCAAAACGTTCTAAATTAAAAAAAACAAGTAAGAGCAGCGCTGTCTTCGGCTATGCCGAAGGCTTCATACCTTTCACGAACATCTGCAAATTTTACTTTGACAGATTACTGCTTTTGAATACATCTGCATACATCGAT
>NW_016167016.1:0-22553 GCF_001687245.7 Rhagoletis zephyria | reverse complement strand
TCTACTGGCATAGGTGTTTTAAATGCATCGGGGAATTATACTATTAAACTTAAGGTAAATCAAAGATTAGCCTCACTTACGGCTGAGTTATTGGCGATAAGAGCTGCTATTAAAACTGCAACTATACTACGTTTTAAAAAAATTGTTATCTTTACTGATAGCAAATCGGCATTAATAGTAATCAAAAAAAACTTTACTGACAACTATATAGTAAGTGAAATAATTAATTTAGTTGAGACTTCGGAAATGCAGTCTTGTGACCTAGTATGGGTCCCGGGGCATGTGGGTTTTAGTTTGAATGAAAGAGCTGATCAGGCTGCAAAACAGGCGATTGTAAATGGTTTTGTTGTCTTGCCACAGTATACACCGAGCGAGGCTGTAAGGCTTATCACGAGAGAGCTCTGGAGCTACTGGGGAGAGAGGTATGAAGAAATATCACAGACTAAGGGTGTGTTTTTTCATGATATCTTTCCACAACTACTTCCTAAACCTTGGTTTCGGAAGGTTAATTTGTCTTCATCTGATATCAAGCTGCTAAATCGACTTTTGTCGGGACATGCATATGACAAACCCTATTTTTGCAAAATGAAAATTATTCCAACAGACATATGTACAACGTGTGGAATACAGGAAACTGTCAGTCACTTAATCTTCTCTTGCAATCGTTTTATTAATATTAGAGCGAAATACAATTTTTCAAATTTATATAATGATATCCGAGGACTATTAAAATCTCGAGATCTTAAGATATACGAGGAGTTGATCTTTTATATTAAAGAAGCAAATATTGAAATTTAATTAAAATATATATATACTCATTTGATACGGATCCATCCGTCGCAAAAATCATACAATTAGCAGACCTATACCTTTCATGAATTTCCGCATAAATTGCAAGAATAACTTCTTTAGGGACGTCCGATTTCTTTTTCCCATAGCCAGATAGAGCATCCATGTTAAAAGTGAATTTTGTTTGTAACGAGCAGTTAATGCCAACAGATATGTTGTCAAAGACATTTTTAAATTTCGAATAGCAAAAGGCATAACTGGAGGAAATTGATGAGTATGATTGTACTTTTTGAAAAAGAGTAGGATTATACAATTTCACCTTTATGAGTTCTTTCGCTGTTAGCAAAAGTGACCTCTCTTTTGGTGGTAATTCACTCGCAAGAGCATATAAGACATGTACCGGGGTCGATGGCGGTACCCCTAAACATCTGCGAAGATGCTGGTTTTGAAAAGTTTGTATGCGTTTGTCGATATATTGAGGCGAGTGACATGAAGTCGACCTGACAGTTTCAATTTTTGAACGTACAAAGCTTTTGTAAAGATTGAGTGACACATACGGCGCTATACCGCTTTTGAAAGATGTCATCATCTTCAAAGCATTCGAGTTGCTTTGTGAGTCTTTCATAATTTGTTTATAATGATCAGAGACAGTAAGTGAGGTGTTAATAATTTTACCTAGAAATTTCAAAGATTTCACCTGCCTGATAGCCTTATTTTGAACACATATGTTTATTCTCTTTGGGGAACCTTTGGCAAAATAAATACATTGAGTTTTTTCAATATTAAAAGATAGATTCAAGTCTAGACACCTGGAAAAAAATTCATTTGTTTTACTTGCCAAATTATTCTTAGCCTCATCAAAGGTCTTCGCATAAGAGAGGATTAGAAAATCATCCGCGTATTGAAAAATGGCTGTATTACCATCTTCCAGGTCATGTAAGGATTTGGTATAGATATTAAAAATTAGGGGACTCAAGACACTGCCTTGTGGAATGCCGCCACTTATTTCAATAGATTCATTACCCAAACGTAATATTAAGAGACATAAAAATATTCTCGAGCTTTGACAAATCTACACAATCATATGCTTTACTAATATCTAAAGAGCACATAACAACTTTGAACCCCAGCGACTTAAGAGACACCACCAGGTGAGTCATTTCATTCAGACACATTCCAACTGATTTGTTTTTCTGATAGGCAAAAGACCGAAGAGGCAAAAGGGAATTCCTATTCACAAAATCAACAAGACGATTCTTTACCATTAAATTTATAATTTTAACAGAAACTGAAATTAATGAAATCGGGCGAAAACTTTGTATACAAGTAGGGTCCTTGCCTTTTTTTAACAAAGGTACAATTTTGATAAATCTCCATGAATTTAAGACTGCATTAGATTGCCAGCATTTGTTCATAGCCACCAAAACCTGTTGAAAACCATTTGGACTAAGGGCTTTAAACATGTCATATTTAATACCATCACATCCAGCTGCTGTTGCCTTAGATTTGCTGTTAAGAGCCAATAATAATTCATCCAAAGTGAAGGGTGTCTTAGATAGACTGACTGCAGGCATCGGAGCAAAAAGAAAAACATTTGAATTTACTTGTCCTTTTAAAAATCTTAGATAGTCCAAATTGCGTGACGAGTCCCATTCCCACAATGAAGAGTTTGGCTTTGTAGCTCCCCTAATTGCATTAATACCCTTCCAAAATTCCTTAGTATTGGGGACGTTGCTGAGTTCATCTAAATGCTTTTTATAATTTTCAGCCTTAGCCTTTTTAACCATATCTTTCCACAAAAAGAGAGCGTCCTTAAAAGCTTGAATATTGTTCAGGTTACAAAATCTATTTGCTTTCTGTCTAGCTGCTTGCATCCTCCGGAAACATGCAGTAAGCTCATCCGTCCACCATTTTTTGGGAGTTCTATTTGACGAACATTTGTAGGTGACAGCCTTGATATTGTTCTGAAACGTTTTTTCAATTTCTGGGAAATCAGGAGTTAATTCAACACTTCCAAGGTTAGACAGCAATTTCTTTCTGGCAACAAAAGTATGCATTCTTGTTTGAACATTTAGACTTTCAATTAAAATAGGCTTATGATGACTTTTTCCAAGGTACACATTAAGTGTATTCCAGGAAAAGTTTGAGCTAAACGCATTTACGAAGGAAAGATCTAAAACACTGCCATTTTGACTTTGAGCTGCTCCTTGATTTTGATAAAAGGTAAAACTTTTGTTATTTAAACAATGAAAGGAGGATGCATTCAAAGCATCAACGAGAATTTTTCCCTTTGCACTAGTGAGCTCGTCTCCAAAAATTTCAGCACGAGCGTTGAAATCACCTCCAATAATTACATTGTTTTGGCGTTCACAGACAGTAAATAAATTGTCAATTTCATCTTTAAAGNGAGAATTTTTCCCTTTGCACTAGTGAACACGTCTCCAAAAATTTCAGCACGAGCGTTGAAATCACCTCCAATAATTACATTGTTTTGGCGTTCACAGAAAGTAAATAAATTGTTAATTTCATCTTTAAAGGTTTGTGTCGAAAGTCTAGGTGCAAAATATACCGAAACAAAAACAAAATTTGGTTGCAAGTTAGTCGTAGTTATCACTTTAATGTCTGCTGTTGATTGAAAATTTATTACTTTGAATTTGATATTGTTTCTGACAGCAATGGCAACTCCACCATATCCATCAGACCGAAATTTTGAAACCATGTTAAAATTTAGCAGCTTAAGCCTAAAATCATCTTCGTTGAAAGAAAAAACTTCAGAAAAAAGACAAACATCTATTAAATTTGTATTTATGAACATTTCAATTAAATTCTTATTCGTTCTAAAACTTTGTATATTATGTTGCAGAATCTTCATTTGAAAGAGTATATGAACAAGGATCAGATGATTTCGAAACCAAACTATTGAAATTACTTTGGAAGATAGCAACCAGGTTGCTGACATCTGGACTATTGAATTGGTTGTTTAAATCTGAAATTGCTTTGAGTAGAGCTTGAGTAAGTTTTTCATATTCTGAAACAATGTGATTATTTATATACGGGACAGTAGGAGTGATAACAACCGGTTCTACAATTGGAAAGTTCGATTTCGTGGGCAAAACTTTATATTTTCTTTGTACAACTGATGTGTATTTCGTTCTAGTAAGACTACGATTAACATCCGCTTGCTTATCCCTGATGTTCAAATTATTTACATTGAGAGAATTAGGAAAATCCTTATCATAATCTGCTAGTAAATCAAAACGAGTGCTACTATATTTATTTTTGAATTCTTTGAAAGAGATGTTCTCGATGGTACAAACTTTTTTAATGTTTTGACGCTCCACTCTAACAGGGCAGTTTTTATTAATGGATGAGTGATCTTTAGCACCACACAAAATGCACATCAAAGCAACACAGCCCTGTACACATGGTGGCGACTTTCCACATGACAAGCAGCGTGCACTAGTAGCTTTGCAAAAGTTAGCTATATGCCCTAACAAACCACACTTCCTACATTGTTTAATAGTCGGAACATAGTAATCGACCTTACAAATACATCTATTAAGACGCACTTCTTTTGGTACTGCATCTCCTTTGAAACCTATCTTGACTGTAGTGCTAGGTATTAGATTACCGTCCTCCTTTCTTTTAAACCTTTCAACTGATGTCACTTTAACCGGAGACTCAATCGCAGAAAGAATGTCACTGTCTGAATATTTAACTGGTATGTGTCTAATAACACCAAATTTCAATACGAATGTTATTGGTATGTATGCCTTAAGATTTTTTCCAGCAAAATCATTTTTAACAAAAGCATTAGCGCCAGTCGCCGTGCAGAACGTCAACTTAGCTCGGCCATTTCCCATCATAGTTATGTCGTCAAGATCACTTAGATCAAAATCTTCAATTAATTCATGAAAGAAAAGACTTGAGTATACATTTTGCTTTTTCCCTGAAGCATCAGGTACAACTTCCACTAATACCATGAACTTTACATTATCTCCTACCTCATAGCACAGCGAGTCTTGCGTACTGCCTACAACATCTTTATTAGGTTCGAGCCCAGGAGCCACCAGGGTCTGAGCTGAGGTATGGCGTTCATCAGATGACATATCCGATTCACTCGAAATAATATTGTCTTGGGGTTTATCACCACCACTTGCATCTTTCTTTACTTTCTTTTTCTTTGACATCTTTCCACTTACCGCATTTTTATAGAAAAGCTCAAAATCTTCAAGTCTGCGTTTGGATTTGATCCCCATGGGGACCACAGCCCTTAGCACAAAACTTCAATCACTCACTCCTCTCGATTTTTTGTGGACTTTAATTTGTATTGAAAAGTTATATTTATTAAAAAAGTAATAAATTCTTAAATTTTTCCAGCAATTAAAGTAACGGGATACAACCGTTATTGAGTAACAGTCACTTCTATAAAAGGCACACGCAGAAATATATGGGGGGAAACAACACAACCGCTTCACTCGGAAGATGCCGAAAGAGTGGCAACGGCAACTTGATCTAATACTTAACAATGAATGGGCCAAAATTTGCGCGGGTTTTGACATGTCGCAAGTATCGATGATTACGCTTCCCCAGGCAGAATGTGGTTTCGAAAATAATGCCTTTTTAGGTACTTTCTTCATTAGAAATTTGAAGTACATTTAATTTCCGTATGAAAAGTTAGCAAATATCTACGTGACGAAGTAATTGCATCCTTTTTTCACCATAATGGAAGGCTAAAAATCTGTAGGTGGTGAAAACTTCACTGCTAAAATCATCATTTTGTAATACTTTGAAATCTGTCTAAATGAGAACAAAAACTCTACGAATCTCTCCAAACCAACAACAACCTCCTCATGCAAAATTGCCTTCTTAAAGAACCGTTCTTGCATGTGTTTCACGCCAAATAAAAGCGAATTAAAGACTTCATATTTTTGAAAATAAGTACTTCTGAGTGGGAAGAGAACCGTCTTATAAGTATGTATGTACATTTTAGTAGCATCCAAGTCCGACTGGGTCGGCGCCCACGAACACAATTGAAGAATAAGGATTTGTGCTTTAAGTGCACTTGGAAGTATGGCCGGACCACGACCTCAATCTATTTAATTGAGACATTCGAGCCATTTTAAAAAGGAAATTAAAGGAAAAGTTGGTGAGGTCACTTGGACAACGATTTTTTTTTCATATTTCCTCAAATATTATACGAGAGTACTAATTATCGAGGTACATATGGACGAAATGAAACAGCATTTAATATCGACTGTTTTGGAAGGATTTTATAGCGCTATTCCGACACCAATGACAAAACTCAACGGAAATTGATTTTAAGTGCTCTAATGATGACAACTATCGTTGTTATTGTTGTGACCTACTGAAGGCGCGACAATGGCGAAACAATAGCGGTATTCCGTTAAACTCTTACGAGCCGCTTAAAAGAACTGTCAAAATTTGTATGGAGCTCTATTAACGAGGCCCTCGTAAAAGTACGAGGCAAATTTGATGCGCTAACAACCTCGTCAACTTCAGTGTTGCCGAGGGTTTGAAATTTTTATACTTAAATGTATGATAAAATAATGAAAAACAAGTTATTTTTAAGCAAAAAACCAAATCGACTTCAATTCAATTAAACTTTTCCTTAAAAAAAAAAAGAATTATAGAAATCGGTTAACGTGGTCAAAGTCATGCGGTAACATACATAAAAAAATTCCCATGAATTGATAACCTTCTTTTTTTTTGTGAAGTCGGCTAAAAAATAATAAGCGAATAAAATGAATGAATTTCATCCACTCACCGTATTGACTTAGGTTTCCTGCTAATTTTCGGCATTCTTAGGGCCGTTTTCTGGAGTAAGCTTTAAGTTTAAAGCTCACTTTATATTTAAAGGCAAAGTAAAACTATATGAAGTTAAGCATTTCCATTATCGGATTATGACGTATGCATGTTTTCTTGGTTGTAAACCAATTTAAAACGGATAATAAAGTGCTTTACTTTAGACACAATCATAAATTTTAATGCAACATTTAAACATAAAGTGAGCTTCAAAGATGCAGGAAATAAAATACAACGAAACAAAAATTGCTTCACAAAATTCTGGTTCATCTGTCAAACAGTAACTTTACGCATCGCTGTACACCTTTTCACAAAGGGAGTGTTTCTATAAAAGCCTCGTAAACTTACCGAGTTTTACATAGTTTAAGACTTAACGTGTTTAAGGTTATCCCCTAAATGTTTTAGACGCAGTAAATAAAATAAAAGCAAATAAATATGACAGTAGTAATAGGGCTGTCATCATCGAATATCGTATTTCACTTTACTAGTGCTGCGGCCTTATGAAGTGTGAGAAAGATGAAGGCTAACAGAGAATCCTACATCGTCAGAACATACGTGGCGGTGGTAGTGCATAGGCCCTCCTCAGCTCATAGCAGCAAAAGTTCGACATGGCGCTCGAATCACGGAACGTATCTTGCCATGACCACTGTTTGTGATCTGTTCCTATGTAGATTAATCGCAATAAATTCGGTATAAACATATTGCTTTTGTTCACATTGCACCAGTTATAGACAAGTTTTTGGTCTTTGCGTATCTTCGGGGGCAATTTGAAATGTGGCTTTTTGAATGAGACTTAATTTTTGGCAAACATAAAATTATAGTTTAAAAAACTAAAAAAAACTCGCTTTTATTACAATGTGAACAAAAAAGGAAAAAATAATTTATAGAAATACAGATTTCGTTTAAGAGGAATACGAAGTTCCCTAACTTGGTTTAATTAAACTTTTAAAACCAACCTAAAATAAGATTAAAATAATTGAAAATAAAATTAATTTTACCGGAAACGTGGGGTGCTTGATATCAAGGAGCAGGACTATAAAATCTAAGAAACACCCCACGCTTTGTTTTCCGGCAAAATTAATTTTATTGTCAATTACTTTAATCCTATTTTAGGATGGTTTTAAAAGTTTAATTGAATCAATTTAGGGAACTTCATATACCTCTTAAACGAAATCTGTATTTCTATAAATTATTTTTTACGCTTTACTTCACACTGTAATAAAAGCGAGTTTTTAGTTTTTTGAACTATAAAATTATTTTCGTTTTTTAGTCTTGAATTCAATTGATTTTAAAACTATTATTATAACGAATACTAGAATAACACACGAAATCAATTTTTGGAATTCCCATTCATACTGTCATTAGGTATGTAACTGGATATTGGAAATTGCTGCATCCTTTAGGCGCACCATTATTTATTACATAGTTACATCCCAAGCTAATAAAAGCGAGAAAAAAACGTTTTGTTTCTCAACATAGTCGCCTTTTAGATCGATACATTTAGTCCAGCGTTTTTCCAACTTTTGTATTGCTTCCAAACATGTCATAGATTTTTCAAGGTCTTCAATAGTTGCGTTCCAGATGCTTCACGATTTGCAGGTTTTTACAGGAAGTCGTTCCAGGTGACCACCTCCCATAAGGTTTATTAATGGAGAAAACAGCTGTTCCTGCAAATCGTGAATTTCGTGAATATCGTGAAGCATCTGGAACGCAACTAATATAAGCGGTTGTTTAAGTGATGACCTCTTCGTTCGACCCAAATCTCTCACCACCCAGTTATTTTTTTTTTTTTGTTTGGAAACAGGAACTAGTCGCTGGGGTCTAAATTTGGAGAACATTGTGAGTGCGGTAAGAAATCGTAGCTCAATTGGTGGATTTTTTTCTATGGTGACTGCACGCATGTGCACCCGTGCATTGTCTTGATGGAACAGCGCTTTTTTCTTGGCAAAATTTGGTATAGAATCTGTCAAAAATAGTCCCATAGATGACGAACCCCACTTAGCATAACTCTATTAATTCAAATTCGATGAGAAAAAGTTCTTACAGGGTGAATTATTTGCTTTTTTGATAAACTGTTCCCGGTCGCAGCCGCTCCCACATTCTCTCACACTTTTGCGCTCTCTCAGTTAGCCCGCATACATATACTGAGGGTGTCGCGTATTAGTCAGCCATGGCTTCAATGTGTTTTAAGCCGGGCTAAGGTAAAAACAGGTAAAACCTCAAAAAAATGGTGAGTAAAGCAACTCGCAGAGGAATGTGAAAATAAATATAAGCGAATTAAAAAAAATGTACGTTACGATCATAACGGGAGCTCAACATCGATCTCTTTTCTGTGCATACAAGTTAAAGGTTTACCGTGGCACGTAAACAGAATAATATGAAAGTAACAACGATAGTAAGCACCAAAAGCAGCCAGTTAAACACAGTTTTTGCTTTTCAATTCGCCTTTGTCGCTGTGAAACGTTGTCGCTTGTGAGACAAGTAAGTCAGTAAACAAGTGAGCACCGTCTAGTCAATTCGATTACTACATAGCTGTGTGTTTAAATGGAACGTTACTGATTGCTGCTGCTCGCTGGAGATCGTACAATAGTGGACAATGAAGCAGAACACTTGGCGAATGCATGCCATGTAAACCGAACGCGAATTTCAGTAGTAAAATATAATAGAGAAAAACAGCGTTGGAGAAAATTCAAAACATAATTCAAAAGTCTAATAAAAGTAGTACAAAATTTAATTAGTGCGCCAACGGTAGAATAAAGCTTAGGCATAATCGAATTTGATAAAAGTAAAAAAACCTTATTGACCGAGGGTGGCACCCTGAACGCCAAGCGAACGGAGCATTTAATTAGTCAGAATTTAGCAGCGGTGGCGGCAGCAGCATCAAAAATGTTAACATTATTGCTGGAACAATATCAAAGAACGGTACGGTTACAGCGAGGAGAAAATAAAGTTTATAATAGCGACCACCGCCCAGGTAACGCAAATAGCCACACCTGGCGTAGCTGCAACGATAAAAGCAACACCACCAACAACAACAGCAGCAATAGTAGGTTGACGCACTTGTTTACTTATCGTTTTGGCCGCATGTTGCACTTGGCATTGTTTTATTTCGCCACAATCTTAACGCTGGCAAGCACACAAACAACAGAGCAATTGCAAATTGTGCCGATCGCTGGTGAGTCAACGTTTTTCTACGTTGGTTGCTATACTGCACGCACCGATCTCCTGCAGGAATCCATCTATTCGAAGACACCACAGACTTGTGTCGAGATATGCGAGCATCAAAAATTCAGCTACGCTATCTTGTCTGCGGAGCGTTGCTTCTGCACGAACAATGTTCTTTCGAAGGAACGTCAGGATGATAAACTCTGCAACACGCGGTGTTTGGCTAACAAGTCGCAGTATTGTGGTGGCGTTGGTGTGCACAGCTATTATTCAACAATATGGGCCACACAGACGGTACCGCGCAATTTACGCGTGGCAAACGCAACCGAAAACACCATCACAATTGCTTGGGACATGCACGTGTCCCCTAGTAAAGCGTTCGTAGCTGCTGCCGAGGAGGCGGCAATCAAGTCGATGAAAGAGATTACGAATTTCCTCATACGTACACACATACTTCATACATACTCGACACTGCCCTTCTTTCCGCAACCTGAATTCATTGTGCAAGCCATGGAGACAAGCATCGAAATTACTGACCTACATCCGGCCACTGAATACAACATTACAGTTGAGGCAATGTGCGAGCAGGAGGTGTGTGGCAATGACTCTTTACTGGCCAGCACCGAAGTTGGCGTGCCGAGTCCACCTCCATCGCAACCGCGAGTGATACGCACAACTGACTCCACTATGACTATAGAAATTAAGCCTTTGAGGAATGATAACGGCCCGATAACTAAGGTTCTGGTAATTGTCGAACGTTTGGATGACGCGTTGAGTCAAACCTTCGATACCGAGCTTTTGGGCAGCTGGCCGAAGGCGCAAGAAGATGGATTACCATATTATATAGCAGCGCAGTTGGATTACGATGGGCCAGAGGATAACAGCATACGTCAATTTATTGTGGGCGACGGCAAACGTTACGGTCCTTATATAAATGTGCCACTAAACACCACCGGTGTCGATATACATTTTAGTTTGGGCGTGGTAAGTTGGAATCTAGTTATGAGTGCTCATATAACTACAAATCGATGGCTGAGTGGAAGATCGACCTATCTCGGCAGCCAGTTNCTTAGTTTGGGCGTGGTAAGTTGGAATCTAGTTATGAGTGCTCATATAACTACAAATGCACATAGCGGACACATTTTTTAAAAGTATTTTAACTCGAAATTTGCCATTTGGGATGTTTTTTTACTAAAAATGGTACACTTTACTTCCAGCAATAGTTTAAGCAATATTTATCTGCTAAGAAATACATAGTTTTTTGCTTTAACTGACAGCCGGGACATTTTAATTAATAAATTTTTTAAGAACGTGGCGGATATGTGCATACATACATATGGCTTTTTACATAACCACATAAGTATATGTACGTATGCTTGTAGTTTATGTAAATATTTTCTTTTTGCAGATCAGCACATTAAACGGTGTCACCAAGACCCTGTATACCCGTGGCTCGCACGATCAGCACTCAATAACATTGGAAAATTTCACCTATGCCACTTTTGAGCCGGGCCGCGCTTCGATTATTGCGCTGGCCGTCACCTGCACTGTGTTTGCCATTTGTTTTGTACTCAGCGTGTTCACTTATTTTTATCTGCGCTACAAGACCTGCCAGGCGCGCGGCGCAATGAATCGTAATGCCCACGAAATGACCATGCAACAACCGATTATAGAGCGCGAGAACAATGGGTTCATGATGGAGGATGAGTTGCCCCCTGCTGAGAACTTCCGCCAGCAGCTCGATTTACTCATCTCGGCGTTAGACGCGAGTCAGCGACTACCTCGCAATGCGCTGCGCATGAATGTCAATGATGTTATTGCGGAGGGCCGTTACGGAGAGGTGATTACGGGCAAATTCATTTCTACGGCACTGCCGGAAGCCAGCGCTGACTGCCAGTTGCATGTGCTCGCTTTAGACGACTTGCAGGGCAAAGAGCAAGCACATCTACTGCGCGACTTCCGCAATCTTTCTAGGTTGCAGCGGCACGAGCATTTGCTTGACTTCTACGGCATTTCGGCTAGCTCCGATTGGTTCTATTTAGTGTTTGAACATCAAAATGTAAGTCTAAAACGTCGTCTTATCGAGAGCCGACGTGTACCTAGCTCGGCGCCCATGCAACGCATCACGGCACTCTCCGAAGAGCTAGTGCTACAGTGGATCTACGAGATAGCCAGTGCGCTTGAGTATATTAGCAGTTGTAAAGTGGTACACAAGCAATTGTGCTCACATAATATTTTCGTCACAGCTGATGCTAAATTAAAGGTGTCCCTATTCGGTGCAATACCGTTTGTGCAAAACCAAAAGAAAATCGACATTACCCGCTGGTTGGCACCGGAAGCCTTACGCTATCAACATTTTTCCGTCAAATCGGACGTATGGTCATTTGCCTGCGTTGCCTGGGAGTGTTGTACGTTGGGCGGTACGCTATATGCGAATATAACGAACACGCAACAGCTGCTCGAAGCAATTAAGAGCGGTTCGCGGCCGGCACAACCGACTTTCGTCTTTCAGGATTTGTACCAACTGCTGCTGAACTGCTGGCAGCTAGAGCCAAGTGAGCGTATCAATTTCGATGAGATCGCGTATAATGTGCGTCAGTTGATGACGTCACCGCGCCATGCGCTATGCTTTGATCGATCGGCGGAGACGTCCGACAACAGCGTACTCGACACATTGCCATACTACATGCCAATGCTGGAAATGCACAACTAGGATATATTGATGTAGAAAAAGGTGTGTGTACATACTTACATATGTATATAGAAAGTACGATAATATCCCAGATAGGCAACACTTTAGTGTAAGATATGTCTATAGCCTTCGTGCTACGACAAGCTGACAACAATGAACACAAAATCAAAAAACCTGGTTCTCAACTAAGACTAAACTCTCCTGTTCAATTATGTAGTTAGATTCTCTGGTTATTACAAAAACCAAACTTCAAAATACTTTTAGGTTTATTAGCGTCTAATTTAGCTCTATACAAACATAACTTGTATATTTAAGTACCATTTCAGCTGCAATTAAGATATGCCAGTGTTCCCATTTGTAAAAATTTTGATGAAATATTTTTAAATATTTATTTTTAATGTAAAACCAAATATACAAGCAGGCGATAAAAAATATGTATACAAAAAACTTTTCATTTTGGGATTATTTTACGGGGCCTTTCAAAAATTTCCGGACACTTTCAAATATTCACTTTCCTAATTTCAAAAAAGCCAAATTTTGAGTTGTGTCACTTTTGAAGATCGCGTGCGATATGTACTACATTAGGGGGCCCAAAAAGACACACGAAAGTCCACTTTTCCGAGTTTTCTTGCAACCTCAAAATTTTTGAAAATCGAAAGTAAGGAGAAACGTATTTCTTTATTTGGAAATCGGTTGATATTTAACCGCGCCGCCGGGGCTTTTAAGTTTCCCCTATCGACTATACTACGTTATACATATGTATGTATGTATGTATGTACGCACATTAGGATGGTCCGAAAACAGTAAAGTCGGAATTGTAATGCTCTCACCCCCTAGGATTGTTCTATATCGAAAAAAGTATACCCATATTTTTTTATTTTGAAATCAAAAAATATTTAGAGGTCGCTCAAAGCGCTCAAAGTTTTCCATGTATTTTTCTATGGGGAAAAAACTACTTTTCTTTAGAAATGGTATATAATTCTTGAAAATCAATATCTTTCGATCGGAAAACTCTGGTTCTCTTCAGGAGACTTTCAATAATAATACCCAATTATTTATTTAATAATTTTTTAATACTAACAACTTTTTATTGGTCCCCTTTTGCATTTTGCGGGGTTTTGGTGGGTTTTTGGCGGACCTATAAATTATAGTTACAATGAAAAAATGGTTAAATAAACAATTAGGTATTATTACTGGGAGTCTTCTAAAGATAAACCGAGTTTTCAAATAGAAAAATATTGGTTTTCATGAATTCTGTACCATTGAATATGTAAAAAAAATATTTTTTTTTTACGAATAGAAATATGTATGTTTTTTTTTCTTCAGAAATCTGCCAATAATATAATTGTAATGCCAATTTAATTCTAAAATTTTACTAATAATTTTTTTAACATTTTACTAAAAAATATCTACAAGTGCAGTCAGCAAACACTACAGTACAAATGTATAAAAAAAAGAAAAGGAAAACCGAGCAATCGTACTTAAAAATTGGCACTTGAATTCAAAACGAATCGCAGTGGCGGAACGTTAAAAGAAAATTCCAGGGAATTTTTAGTTTACATTTAAATTCATAAATTTTATAAATTAAATTATAGAAATGTCGCACTGACGCCTTTTTTGTGAAAATGAGATTAATTAAATCAAATATCTATACATGTGAATTTTGGTGCCGCAGATGATTTGCACAAATTTTAACTAAAAAGCTTGTAATTCTAACAAAACTTTGCATTTATATATGTAGTTTTATTAGCAGAGTGCACTTTTCTTTTGTTTACAATTTGGTTGTCAAACACAATACAGCTGATCGTTTGACACATTTACCAGTAAAAAATCTTCGGACTAAAATTGGTAACTTCTGACAGACAGAGGACTCTCTCTCTCTTTTGCCCCCTCAATTGTCAGAGAACCGAGTACGGCATCGATTTCCAATAAAATCTGACTAATTCTGAGTCGGACGAGATCACTACTAATATTTTGTGTACATGAACTTATTTTGCTTGTGTTTATGCAAGCAGCATTTGACATTTATTGCGCCAAAACGCGCCGCATTAAAAAATTCTCCCTTCCCTCTCTCGCCTAAAACACCGGTTTCATGCAGCATGGTGACATTGTAGTTTTGGCCAATTTTCTTCTTTTAAATTGTTATCTTTTAACTCTACAAAGGAGGGAATTTGAGAAAAAAGAGAAATCTTTAAGTCATGAGTAAGCAACTTCTTCCGCATTTTACATTCGTTCAAATTCAAAAAATATTTTGAAGACAATCACACAAGGCAATTCATATGAATTCGCCTTGCAAGCACACATTCGAAAATCAATATAGTCGACTGTTTAGAGTTAGGACTAAACAATTTTTACGAAAAACACAAACTAAACAATTTTCGTTTCGCAGCAGACTCTAGAAAATTTGAGATGAACTAAAAATTTTCGCTTTAGACTTGATAAAATTATGATGAAAGAAATATGCATAACTGCCTTCAAAATCATTAATTTAAAATTGTATTTTAGAAGTCCGAGAGAGGTAATAATCAACGGAAGTGAAGTATAAAAAGCCAAAACAAATTTTACAGTTCAGTTGTTTTCCGAAACTTTAGGAGTTGTCCTTAAAAACGTCGGTTCATTGTCGAATATAATATAGAATTAGAATATTTTGTACCTCGAATGAAGTTAGAACCCGTTTTCATGCCGACCAGTATCTCAGTTAAGCAGTTCTAACCTTGGGAAATTGTGCATTTATTATTTAAGAAACAAGAAAAAGTCTTTAGACTATTTCACAGCAGGCTATAGAATTTTCTTTCCGCCCAAAATACACAAGAAGAGTCCGAACACTGGCTCGGATGTTGCAAATTACAAGAACTATTTTTAGAAAGAATTTGAATGTATACAATAATACAATAATTACAACGTCTTATTAATAAAATTGTGTAGCTTATTGATATCTTAGACACGCACACAAAAGATTGATACCGAGACACACATGCAGAAAACAGCTTTGACGAAATTATCGTCGTAAATGCAAAAGGCCCCACAAAAAAAAAAAATGTTATTTTACCCTCTAAAATTAGCATATGGCATGATTTAAAGACAGTCCGTTTAAGGATAGGCTAATGAATTTTGAATCATGAAATCTTTTGCATTAATTTCAACTGGTCCCGCTCGAATACAATTACTTGAAAGTACGCGAACGAAAAATTTGCAGGTTTAAAGTACATCCAAAAGAGTAAAACCGAAATTATGTATAAAAATATTGAAAATTGAAAGTCGGCCTTTATAAATTTGTATGTATGTATTTCAAAAATGGTAGTATTTAGGAACAAAAGTGGCATAACAATTTTTGAAGATAATTGCATGATCTTGAATAAATTTTTTAAATTTTTCGTATAATGGTGGTCCCAACATTCGTAACAATTTCCAGCTCTAGGCGCATTATTGTAGGCTTACGCCCATTTATTAAGTTACAAAAACTTAACAAACTTTCGTAAAAATTTCGAGCATTTTAATTTGATTTTCTAGAAAAAAATTACCACAACTCAAAGTCCCAGCTCCTTCAAACTGGCACTAAAATTGAATGGGCTACAAAACTGTATACTCAAAATATTTCTAAGAAATCTAATTAAAAATCTCGAAATTTTTACGAAAGTTTGTTGGTTTTTTTAATATTGCACAAAGATCGAGACTCAGATTTATACGGTATTTGTTAAATAATGAACTATATTTTTTATAAAAAATAATAATAAAATAAATAGTCAAATCTTGTCAGTATGTGAGTGTCGTATAGTTATGGTGAGCACTGTACCTATTATGTATAGAAGAAAATGCGTTATACTGTCAGCAAAAAATATTAATACAAATCAACGGAATTTTTTAGTAACTTCAAACTTGCACTTATACGAATGAGCTACAAAAATGCTCATGTGTATGCACATGGCCCTTTCTATTTTGAAAAAAAAGAAGAAACGGTTGATTTTTTTTAACCAGTCTTATGTGCATTACGGCGGGTCTATTTGTTTTGACTATAAGTGTATAGCAAGCAGGATTCTACGTGTAATTTTAAGCAAATTTGCCAAAGAAATCTTGGGTCTAAAATCAATTTGGAGTTTGCCAAATTGCGAAAATCGATTTCGAAGAAAATGGAAAATATTTTCACTTCCGCGCCCTCTGGTGGAAGTCATACCAAAAAAACGCTTATAGCATGTTTTTGTCCAAAATTTAAGCACTTCTATACGACACTACAGCAAAATGCTAAGAAACCTATTTTCGCAATTTGGCGAAACTCCAAATTTATTTTAGACCCATGGTTTCTTCGGTAAATTTTCTTAGAATTATTAAAATTGACCCGCCCTAATCTGCATATACATATGAATACTTGTATAAGAACGTATGCTTACAATACGTTTGAATGGGAATGGTAATACGAAAACGATGTGCGTATGTACATATGTAGTAGGGATGTTACGAATATTTGCATTCACATTGGCATCATTTTAAACGAATGTATTGTGAAAGCGAATGTTTCTAGAAAGACTTTTATATTCCTCGAGCTAAAGCGAAGACTCGGATGTGGAATCTGGGGATATTTAGTAATAGTGAAAATATATTGTGTCATGAGGTCAAAAAAAAAGCCTGTAAAATATTAATCGTGTATTTTAATTGCAAGAGCGGGCGTATCGACCCCCAAGTGGCACAAAGTACACTGGTCAAATAAGAAAGATTCTTGTTAAAAATTCAGAGTGATATTAGATAATGAACCTTTAAACGCAAACGATAAAGTAAAATATCATCTATGGCACCCCCTAATTTATGGTTACTCTCAAACTTATCTGTTTTTCAACCAAATTGTAATTGTTCTGTTGATAGTCGCACTTGCCTTTAGTCAAAAGATGTAAAGAATAGCTTGCATATTTCTGGGGTGTATTTAGGTCGCTGCTTCCAAATAAACTAACCTGTTTTTCATATTAGGTATACTTTGCGAATTTTTGCAAATTTGGGACCAATTTCGGGAGCTATATTTAATTTATGCAAATGAATATCGAAACACTGAACTAGCACAAATTGGTCAAATACTAATTAGTTTACTCATGCATGCAATACAAAAATTGCAATTAAAGGAAGTTCACTGGCATTTTGGTTCAATATTCTTATTCTTTTTAAATATTTTAGTTTTAATCTGAACACTGTTTTATAATATTATTAGTATTAATCAGAACAGTAAATCCCGCCTTCAGTTAGGTAATTATGACGTAGCGAAAGAGTAATATTTGTCAAGGTTATGTCGAAAAAAAGATGCAACCTTGCCCTTTTTTCGACAAAAATTTCTTTTAAATTGTATAAATAACTTAGAAATAAAAGTAAACGAATTTGGAAAAGTGTGCCGTGCATTGACTTGTTTCGTGTTGGTCCGTTCAAGTTGAATACAAAGATATACATACATATCTCCGATTGGAGAGTCTCCAGAGGATAGTANAAAACTTTCAAAAAGTTTCACATTCAAATGTAAACAAACTGTTCAAGATGATGATTTGATGAAACATAATTAGTGAAATGAAAATATGGATGAAAAATTTAAATCTATTGTATATTTTTTTTATTTTTATGACGATGGGAACTATTCCCAATTTAAAATAAAATTGCGCGCCAAAACTGAACCGTGTCAAAATGGCTAAGTTGCAAGTTTTTACTATTTTTGCATTCAATAACTTTTTCTGAAAATTTTCTCTTGCTCTCAAATTTACTCTCTATTTTTCTTTTACGCTCTCGCTGCAAGTACTTACTGGAAAAGTTATTGAATGGACCTAATTAATTTTTTTTTGAAAACTGACCAAATAGGCGAGACCAAGTCCATGGTCTTTTAAAAATCTTTAAAATAAATCTAGTCTAATTCTTTTAATTTTCACTTGGTTACTTAAGTAATGAATATTTAAAAACCGATACAGGAAAGCCAAGGCTTTTGTAAGTTTTTCTAATTGTCTCGAAAACTTGTAGTCTTATTGAAAAATAATATATGAACGTGAAATACTAAATTTAATAACCTTTTATAACAATTAACGCATCCCCTAGATATTACCAGCCAAAGTTTAATTTTTAATATTCATAAACTTTGAATCGATTGCGCGGGCTAAAGATTTTAAATTAATCTTTCGTGGCCAATTATTATTGGCTTTGACTTAAGACAACATAATATTACTATTACAGTACGATCAAATGCCATTTATTTTTACCCCCGTACAAAATTGGCCCAGCCTAATACTGGCTCAATGTTCTAATAATTTTTTGTATTCCAGTTGTAATGACTTAAGTTGGTTATGGCTTTTTTAATGTTATTCCGGAATTCGGGAATGGGAAATATAGATGCGAGATTTGTAAGATCCCTGGTATATAGTACGTATAAATTAAAAATACAAATAAGGGGGTACGTATGTAAGCAGGGTTATTTAATTTTTTACATAGTTTCAAATTCAAATTTATGAATATATTACATGGATTTACTTACACATATAAATGAAACGAATTCGCACACAAATCATTATAGAAAATGTGCTGACTAAGTATTACTTCATATATTTCATTAATTGGAACGACGCTTGTATTAAATAAAACGAAGAAAAACAATAGGCAGCAAAGTAATCAGTAATATAAGGAAGGCCAAGCTAACAAAGGATATGAAGGTTATAAAAAATATAGTAGTATGTAGCATTAATACACATCCCCCAATATCAAGAATCAAAAAAATTTAATTATCTCCCTGCTCAGTATAATTCGATCAAATATACGATGGTTTGTCATTGCCGATCAACATGCATACAAAGGTAGTACAAGCATACATACCCTGCAGAAAATCTGTCTGAGCTCAGAACTAGCGTAGAACTAGACCTTTTGCCGACAGTACTACTTCTAGCTCAATACCCAAGCAATACTTTCAAATGTCCAGTTTTACACGGCGATGCCATTGGCGGTGGAAATTGTCGCCCAGTGCATTACTTTGCACCTAGTTTTTAACCGGTTCCGTTTTGGACAGTTTTTTTTTTATAAGAAAACGTTTTTAAGATTCGATTTTTGTATATCTTTTTCGTTTTTTCTTTTCTTTTACAGATTCCATTTTTGTTACAAATTTTCGTAAAAAAAAAATATTGTACGCTGCAACAATTTAAATTCATTAAATTTGAAAACTCATACAGTTCGGAACTTGCGCTTTGTCAGACTGTGTCTACATTTTACTGCAGGACACGTGTAAGTTGTACATGTTAACGCATAACTTTTAACCACGTCAACCGGTTTCGATAATTCTTTTTGCATCGGAAAGGTAGTGTCTCAGAGATGGTCTGGTTTAGATCTGATCATTGGATATATATGCGTTGGAAAAATTGCAAAAAATCAACGGTACTTGGAACTTCTAATTTATTACAATATTATTGATTGGGATACAAATCTGCATTAAAAAAATTCTAAAAAATCTGATTAAATAGTTGAAAATTTGCAGACTTTTCGCGAGTTTTGCTGTGTATGTGTGTACATTCAACAACATCGCGGTCTGAAGCTAATTGTAAATCTATTATAAAATATGTATTTTACATGAGTCCTCTAAAGATTAGAAAAATAACAATTTAGCCCTTAAACGTTATGGGCAGCAATTTCGTCGCTTTTGTGCAGAAATATATAATTGATATTATATATGTAAATATACTTTATATAATTTTTAAGTGAAGACGAATAGCCTAAGAAAATTGTATGTAAAGCCAATGAGCAAACAACTATAAAGTTGTTTCTTTTATTCAGTCCACAGAAACAGGTTTGTTTTAAACTGATACATTCGTTTTAACTTTTTGTGGCGGACTGTTACTACCATTGACAATGCGTTGACCAAATGACACGTCAATCCCAATTTTTGTAATCATTTTAAGCTCCAACGGACACTGCTCTTATCAACATTTATACACATGTGTATTTATGGCATTTTATTGCTGATAAATATGCACATGTGTGCCACCGCCAAATAAATAAACTTTGTTTTCAGACAGAGGAAACACGAATAAACAAAACACCATCTTTATTTGGGCGCCGTTTATTGCTCGAGTTAGGTGTATTGAATAGTTGGTATAAAAGTTAAAAAAGAATCTATTTGGGATGCAATTGATGGTAATCAACTTCCATGTGGGATAATGGTCCTTGTGGTGCAAAATTGAATCTGAATGAAAACAGTAATACGGGCATTCTAATACAATTTCGAGTCATCTGCGCTTGCTGCCGCTATCAGCCAGATGTGGATACTTCGCCCTATAGCCCACTTTGATCTTGCACCGAAATCCCAGAAATAAACACAAACTCATTGCTCTGCTCCTAATCGAGTCTACTTTTCCCTGGTATATCTGTGGTGCAGGTTCGTGGCCAGCAGCATTTTCTACTTACTTGACCTGGCATATTTATACATACTACATAGAGCATACAACTTTTTCATAAACAAATTTTTGCACTTACATATTTAAATTGCGTAGCAATCTCGCTTTATGCACTCAACCGTCCAGTCCTTTGCAAACTTTATTTTCCTTCAATTCCAGAAATTTGCTTGCAAAATTCTATAATTTTCTTCTACTGACGGCGATTAGCACTTATTTGTTGGCTATTGACACTTTTGCATTAAATTTATATTTTTGTTGTTGTATGCTTACGTACAAGTCGTGTGTGAGACCGAGATAACCCGATGATTGAAATAGACGTCAAATTCTGCGAAGGGTTGCAGTGTACATAGCGAATGTCAAAAGATAAAAAGGTATGTAAATTTATGAATTTTACTTGGTATATTTGATTTTAAAATGCAAAAGAAACACGTATCCGCAACTGCCTATGATAAAGAAATTATTTAGTTTCTTGACAGCTATTTCATAATCGCATTTAAGTTTGGCGCTTGGCCCTCCAAACAAATTTTAAGCGTAGATAAGCCAAAAGGAACACTGCTTATACTATTTGTGTATGCTTAATTTTCATTTGTATCGCCCTGCACCTTGATTTATCAGTGTTCGTTTTGCTCAAATGCCTTGTAGAGTTTAATCGCAACTTTTAAATAAACGGAAATGAATAGAATGAATCAACTAAATTTTGAGTTTATAGGGTAGCATTAAATTATAGTGGCGTTCCCCAACTTTTCTGGTAAAACTTGTAAAACTGTCAAAAAGTAAAAGAAGCCAGCGAACCGAGTACGGGAAAGTTTTCTGGTAAATTCTTGTAAATTCTTGCGAGCTAGGGATACGAAAATTTCTTGCAACGCTGCAGATGTGTTTCATATGTCGATAAACCTTTGGTGTAACAGGGTGTCGTTGTGACCTGGCGGAAATGAATAATAGGAAATTTACAAGATTTAAGGCATCCACACATGAACGAAAGACACAAGATCACGTAAGAAGAAGAGAGTGAAAAAAGTCGATTTTTTTAGCGGGTTCTACGCCATCTTGTTTCACTGGAAAACGAGCGAAAAGTAAACAAAGCAAAGAAAACAACGAAAACCAAAATTAGCCAAAATTATTGTCAGCCACTTTAAACGCACAATTTAGGTAAAATGATGCAACAAAATGCTTTAAAATGTGTTGTCATATTGAATTAACTCTTCTTTACTTGAATAAAAGTGTAAAATAGTGGTGCTTGTGATGTAAACAAACGCCCAGCTGACGAACCCGCTTTCGCAAACTTTTTTCTCAAAACCAGTTACAAATACAACGTCGCGTTCTTACGTGATCTTGTATTTTTGGTTCATGGCATCCACACACCTAGGCGATTCTGTCGCAACGAATCTGCCCCGTTTTTGATGCTACATACTACGTTTATACGCACGCAATATTTGCAAATAACAATTTGCAAAATGGTAAACTTTGCCGTATAAACGCTGAGTTAGTTTTTGAATTTTAAATAACTAAATTACGCAAATACGTATTGATTAGTGGTACTATTTGCAAATAAGCGCAAGACGCTGCCATTCTTAAGGCCCGTTTACATACAACTTTGGCGTTGCGTTGGCGTTGGCGTTGGTTTGACAGAACGCACGTTAAAAGTATGCTTGCTACAATGAACGCTTGGCGGCGAATCCTTGGGCCACTAA
>NW_016167015.1:4882-22557 GCF_001687245.7 Rhagoletis zephyria | reverse complement strand
TACAATGTATGTATGTAGGCAAATTTTATAATGCGCATCATGCATGGATTAATGTGCACAGTGAGTCACGAAAGTACTAAGTACTAAGTAATAACTTGGTAAAATGACTGCAAATAAAATTGAAGAAATTGGGTTAAAATTAACAATATTTCGCCAATAGAATTAGTCCACCTTATTCAATCTGAGTCCATATAATTACTGAAATATATGTATGTATATGGGTTTCTTCTCTTTAGCTCGCTCGTCTTTCGGCGTTATCCTTGACATAAAGCTAACTTGGAAGCCAAATGTTATGGAACGGGAAGAAAGTCAGTTCGAAAACGCCCTATCTCAGAATTTCAGTGAAAAACACCCTTATCTCAGAATTTTGTTTAAGAACGCCCTATCTCAAACGAAAATACATAAAAAAAAAAAAAATTTAAGATAAGGTGTTTTCGAACTGGCTGCCGAGTTAGGCCGATCTTTCACTCGGCCGTCGATGTGGGGTCATTATCTGATGGAATTCACTAGAAAAGTATACTCTAGTTATGTAGCCAGAGCGCTTGCAAAGGGCCGTCCTTGTTAAAATCAACGCAGTGTTCCGTACCACTCCAATGTAGCGTTTAACGCTATGCTCATCTACGATCCTATTGACATTGCGGGTAAGGCTGCTGCGTAAGACTAAGAAACTCTGGAGTTTCCTGCAACTCGGCCTACGAGCACTTGGTGATCTTTGGAAACTTCGACTTCATACCATAAACGAATCGGTGATTGACTCTCTACACATATCCACCTTAGGAGTGAATGGGAGAGTAGCAGCCTCTAGCGGAAAGTTATAATCAACATTTTTACGGATGGATAAGTTCGACGGCATAGTTGGAGCAGATATATTCTGTCAGGAACTTTGCGTAAATATCATGTTAAGGCTGCCTTATTTCTGTAGCGTTTCTCAGGCAACGGTGACCACTATAAAAAAGACAGCCGACCGGCAACGCATAAGTGTATTATCGATTAGCAGGGCTATTTTGAATAGAACAATTTTGAGACTTTATTTACAAAACATAAAGCGAGAACTTTAGTTAGCAGTTACAAAATGTTTGTTGCCAGCACAGAAAAGACCTGCAAAAGGGTAAATATCTACTCTAATAGGGAAATCGGGCGTCGGGACATAAAAAAATATATATATTTTAGGGATGAGTTATCGTTTGAATAAAATTAATTTTCGTAATGAAAAGTGTTGTCTTAAAAATACTCGTATTTTTGCAACCAACTGTGTGCACAGTGTAATGTACATACATACTACATAAATAAAATGCCGCTCCCGATAAACTTGATTTTAGGTATAAAAGTGGCAATGGAGTGCATCGAGCTTCATGTTTTAAGCTTAATATTGTGAGCGTGTAACTTAATTGTTGAAGCGTTCACGCTAAAACGCTGCTGGCCCAGACGACAAAGTGACGTAGCGCTCAACGGCAGATGATGATCTTACTTACATACATACATACATATGTATGTGCATACACATTATGTATAGGGTGATCCATCTAGACCGTTTTTTTAATTCTAAATAAAACACTTAAAACTGAACTCGATGTCGGAATATTTATTCTCACCCGAAAGAAGAATCTCTGACATTTACTTTTTAAAAATAATTTCATTCAAATGTTGGCTGCGACTACGCTGTAGGTGGTCCATTCGGAAGGTCAAATTTTTTATTAGTCTTGCCAGCATTGCGCGAATTACGCGAATAATGTTCGCTTCTACGTTTTTTTGAATCATAGCTGGCTTATCGAAGAAGACTTCTGACTTCACATAACCCCAAAGAAAAAAAAATCCAGAGGCGTGATATCACACGACAACATGCTGAAACCAAATGTTGACGACATCATGGGCTTCAATTTATGTTCAAGTTATGTTCTGACTGCGGCTAACATTTGAATTAAATTATTTTTAGAAAGTAAATGTCAGAGAATGTTCTTTCGGGTAAAAATTAAGATTTCGACATGCAGTTCTGTTTTAAGTGATTAATTTACAATTAAAAACAAAAGAGTCTAGATGGCTCACCTTATAGTATGTAAATTAGGATGCTTTTTTCTCGGCAATATTTTTTTTATGCACCTCGAAATTTTGTGGGAAATATCTAAAAACAAGTTCCCTGAAAATTTCAGCCCTTAATATTAATATTTAGGTGCTCGACCAAGGCGTGCAAAGATTTCCCGTTCAAAATACACGTAAACTTTGATTGGTTTCATGTTTTTAGATATTTCCCGCAAAATTTCGAGGTGGGAGTAAAAAAAGTTAAAGCCGAAAAAGGCGCCCTAATGTACATACATATGCATCTATGTGTGTTTGTATAGGTATATACATATGTACGTACATATTTTATACTTGTGTAATGTGATCTAAGATTCGCGTAACTTATGCGTAAATCGTTTATACAGAAAGAGAGAAAGGACGGAAAAAAAACGGAACATCAAAATGATCGCGTAATTTTGAGCTTGTTGCGCTTTATAATTACAAAAGCAACAAGGTAAAACGAAAGCAACAAAAAAAAAATAAAAATAAGTAACTGACATTCTCGACAGGTACATCTGTACATACATACATATATTTGCACAAAAAGAGATAACGTACACACAAAGACACAAAGACAAGCGAGATAGTAAGTATAAATAAAACAAAGGCAGTGAAATAACAAAGAGACTTTGTCATCCAGCTGAGAAGATTAGTTGCAACGATTCGATCTACTTCAGTGATTTAGTTAGCGGATCGCTCTGTAATTTTAATATACCCGTACATTGTACACACACCAACATGTGTGTATGTATGTACTACATAAATGATTTGTGAGATTTTATAAACAAAGTTTTTGATAACAAATTCAGTTAAAGTTATCACACAATTTAACCCATAATAGCAGAACACTGGAAAAATTTTCATTAAAATAGGAAAGGATACTCATTAAAGACCTAATAGAATAAAAAAAAAACAAAAACTTGCATTAATAAATTAGTTTCAGCATTTATTAAAGATCAGTGTTTAGAAGAAATTCGCAAATGAAGAACTTTCAGTTTTATAAAGTTTATAACTATTTACCGAATAAAAAATAAAACAAAAATGTTAGATAGGGCCTTTCTATGTATATTACATATTTACACATATATGTGTGTATGTACATATACATATGTATGCACTTTATTGTTATTATTTTCGTACTTACCCTGACATAATTGGCATTGATATATTCCGTTTTATCGTCGTCTCCAAGCTGCTGTAGTACGACACGCGTCTCAGGAAGCGGTATTACATTGGCATATCTAAATATGGTAGCCAGTCGTTGAATTGAATGTACAGACAGTCAAATAACGAAATAGACGCGGTACATAGAAAGTAGAAAAAGAGAAACAAAAAAATGAAATATGTATTAGAACGCTTGGCAATGATACGAAGGAAATTCAATTAATTAATTAAGAGCTTAAAATCTCGAAAAAAAGCGCGATGATGACTCAAGACGGCATATAACATATGTACGTACAGACAAAAGTAAATGTCTCACGTATTAGGGTGCAGTTTAATTTTAAACTTTTTAATATTGTTCAAAATACACATAAAAAGTCAATAAATTCGCGAAACTAGGGATCAAAAATAGTGAAACTGCGCTTTTAGCATTTCCCTCTGACGTGAGGATTTTTTTAAAAGGACTAAAATTTTATATTTATGTTTAATTCAAAAAACTGTTTAAAAAATTCAGTGCAATGTATGTACAAACAATATAGGAATCAAGAAAAAAATTATTAGCTTTATTCATAAAAATTAAGTAGGTTTAAAAAGCTTTATAAAATTTATAAAGCTACTTTATTTTTAAAGCCAGTTTATTTTTTACGAATAAGTGTGTACATTTTTTGGTGCTTGAGGACGAAAAAGTATTGAAAATGTCCTTTTCAATTTTTATTCTTGAATATCCTTGAAAATTTGCAGTACGCACGACCACATCCTCCAATTTCGTCCTTCTAGCTTTATTAGCTTAAAAAATAAAGCTAAATAAATGGGCATTTTCAATACCTATTCGTCCTTTTAAATTAAAGAAATTTAATTTTTTTAAATTATAAAGAATTTTCTCTTTCATTTGGCACCTATATTTTCATTATACATTCTGCTGAATTTTTAAAATATTTTTTTTTTTGAAATAATCATATCTTGGAAATTTCAAAGTCCTTTAAAAAATATTGGCGTTAGAGTGAAAAACTAAAACCGCAGTTTTACTATATTTGGCCCATAGTTTGGTGAATATATTGATTATTTCGCGTGTTTTGAATTTTGTGTAGTATGGGGTCATACAATAAATCAATTTTGCAAAAACGGAAAATATGAAATATCTGTAATTTTTCAGTTGATATAAGGTTTCTTCCTATTCGATTTACATCGTAGACAATTTTTTGATTTCAGTGAGATATGTATTTAAAAGAATCGAGCAAATTTATCGAGCGAGAGTAACCCTAATGTACATACGTGCATATGAATATGTATGTAGTTTAAGTAAGTACCCTCATATGTATTTAATAATTACACTAGGGCGCCTCACAAAAACGGTTGCGGGCTTTCCACCGGAATCATAAAATATATTAGGGCTGTTCGGGAAGTTGTGGAAATGGTCTGGGATTTGCAGTTGGAATTGCATTTGCAAATTTTATGCTTGCTGCCATGGCAACCGTGTGCATTTTATTGTTGTAAATTTTTTTTTATTATATTTTAAGACAGCCGCCAAAATATTTCGGGAAAATATTAAGATTTATGTGAGCTGGACCGATTTGGAAATAACTCTTAAAGTCAAATTTGTTTGATTCCGTTGATTTCAACCATTTTTGTGCAGACCTTTTAAACTTTAGCTGTTCTAAGGCGATTTTTTGGAAAAAAATTTAAACCAATTTTGTTTATAAAAAGAACTAAATTTTTAGACGTATTTTTAAATCCATCCTGACCATGTAAATCTTAATATTTTTCAGATACATATGTATATTGTAGCAGAATTCTTAAAATATAGAAAATTTGTAATTTGAAAGAAAAAACATCGCCGATTTTTTTGTATGGCGAGTGGTGCGACCTAATGTACATACATACATGCTGGTGTTTTGTTGGATTTTAAAAGCTTATATGTCTGCCAAATAAACAAATGTAGCATGAAAACATTTGTTGAATGCGAGCTTCGGTCCGTATAAAAAATTAATCATATCTACATACTTCAAATATAATATTGTGGAGTGTTTATTGTCGCCTCATATAATAGATTGTATATATGTATGTAAATACATATGTATTTATATTACTACGTATTTACATACTCACAAGTATGCATGTATGTATCATAAGCACCTAAGTGCATGTATTTGTACATATATTTGTGTGCAAATATAAAGATTAATTTTGAAATATTTTGATTCATGTGGTTAATAACAGTTTCATTCCTTTTTATATACGACCGATACGACCCAGTAATAAAAATCGAAGTGGGGTTAGACACAGGGCAAAAGACAGGTAGTAGCAGTGCTTGACACTGCTACCTGTGACTCTGCGGGCAGGTGGAATGAATGAAGTGAATGATCCAACTCATATTATCTAGAAGACTTCTGACTGTTTGCGAGGGAAGATGACTTTGTAGCATTGATTCGGTCAAATTCGCCAAGAACGAAGTAGCGGTACTACTAAATGCGCCGCGCCACCTTTGTCTCTCTACGTTGGATATAAATAGCTCTAATCAGACGGAATGTTACGTCGTTGTCAAGATGAGCTTTTTTAAACGGGCTACAAAGGAATATGTGTTTCGGCAATATGGCCGCAGCACAATATAAGGAGTGGCTCTTGATGCTTTGTTTGATTTGCTACTCCTGGATTAAGCGTTCCAAGGGGAGGGGTAATGAAGACGATTTCGATTATCGAAGCTCCGAGCATAGAGATTTGATTAGGGAGTTTGTCAGAATAATATCCTAATGACAAACTGATACGTGGAGACTCTTTTGGAAGCAAGTACGTCGTTAGCTTTTCTACAAGCGAGCAATCGAGAGGTTTGGTAAAAACTTTCTATAATGGAGACTTCACGACTGAAAATGGAACTGGATGGCATTTAGAGGGAAACTGTGGAGTTCAAGGCAATAAACGCGTCCAATTGGACCTGAGCCAACTATAAGGTAAATCATATCCGAAACTGTGATGTATGTAGATCAGGGATTTCATTGAAATCGTTTTTGCACTACTGACACTTATAAAAATACAAAGTGTTTGCTGAAAATACTAAAGAAGGAGAGAGCTACGAGCTCTAATCGGAATGATAACGTGAAACAATTCATCGACGACCGACGGAACGACCCAGATCTATATCTGGCCAAGGACTGTCACTCTAGCTGGTTACCCAAATGCTTTTAGGGATTTTTTATGCTGTTAAAAAAAAAACAACGACTCACTGTGTGCATCTTATTTGTAAGTTGAGGATCGTAGAGCGCATTTTTTCTGCAGCTATATTGCCTTCGCCAGACTGAGATCCATCTCTATACCAAATTCCATTATAAGGACTTTCTGCACTTTATAAGGATTTTCTGTACTTAAGAGAGCTCAATCCGCAATGTACATCTGTAATTTCTAAAGCTCTTTAGTTTGGGGGCAGTTACGTCGGATGGTTGCAATATGGAATCGTAAATAAACTCCGCGAGAAATGAGCTTTAACCTTCTTGATTAATTTCGGCCTACACACCGCTCAATGCCAAACGAATATTTGAGCAATTTTCAGTAAAATTACCTAAGAACCGCTTCTTTATCTTCAATGTTAAAAAGATAAGAGCACTTGCCTCGCATGAGATATGGCTGTATTTGTGTGTGTCTATGTACATAAAAGTATGCGTATACTATGCAGTAACGGTATTACAGTTAAAACTCAACAATTAATTTTGTCCATTTACGAGATAAGATATCAATCGCCCATGCATGAGTGGACCTATTTTTTAGCAAAAGTATAGAACTAAATTAAGCTAGCACTCACCGATTCTTATCTTCACAGCCTGGCGGTACTTCATCTGCACGCGCAATAATTTGCGGCACATCCCTGAATTCCTCGAAAATACTCGACCGACGCTCTACAAATTTGGCCAACTCAGCGGCGGTGAGCGCATTGTGCCGCAACGATGGATCATCGAAGGCAATATTGCCGTAGGAGCGTTTTGAAGCGCGTGAAGCACCTTTCCGCCGCACACTACCCAACACAGAGACATTATCCAAACTGTAGGCATCCAAACTCACCGGCCGGCAACGTTGACCATAGGACATCTGTTTCTGACGCTTGCGCATTAGGTAGAGGAAAGCGACGAGCAATATGAGCGCCACCACACCAATAATGCTAACCGTAATGGCGATGATGACATTCACGTCTGTCTCGTTGGCATCGCTGGGATTCGGACGCATGCCGGCATTGATCATGTCAGGCAGATGAGTGGGCGCACCGCCTCCGCCGCCGATGCTAGCACCTTCGCCGATAGCGGCATGCAGCGTGGGAGGAAGAATTGTTGTTGTTGTTGTTGCCGTGGCAATGGTACTGGTGACAACTGCGGGCATGTATGTGGATGTAGAAGTTTCCAAAGGCGCATCAGCCGCGGTGGTCGAGCTTAACATTGGCACTAAAGGAGCAATGGCGGCAGTGCTGGTGCTGACGGTGGTGGTGGTGCCCTCGGTGGTGGAGAATACCGTGTAGACTTCTTGTGGCTTGACGCCAATACTGGAGGTAGTTGCTGTCGACTGATTGGGTATAGCTATTGGCGTCGTTGTTCTTGGTGTCGACGAATCGTCAAGCAGGTTGATGAGCGGCGGCTCGGTGGTTGTTGTGTCGCTGGTCGAAGAATTACTATACTCTGGAGCCAGCCATACAGGTGTGCTATTCGTGCTCAAGGGTATATTAGCCATTGTGGTGGTTGTAGTGGCGGAGGTGTCGGTAGTAGTTGTAGTGGATGTTGTTGTTCTGTCTGCGTCCTGCATGCCGGGTAACAATGTTTCATTACTCGTACCGGAAATAGTCACAGTCTGCGAAGCATCAGCCTCACCTTTTAGTCCAGCGTTCTCCTTAGCGAACGCCACTTCAGTTGTCGATATTGCTGGCGCTACGCTACTTTCAGTGCTATTTGTTGGCTGCTTAGCGCTTGTCTCACTTATTTTCGCTGTCGTCTTGTCCAGCTGATCGATGACATTCGTTTCGATTGAGCTTTCTGTGTCATGTGCACCTTCCACCGCCGCCTCAGCTGTGTGATTTCGAAAATCGACAGGCGTTGCCGTAGTGGTGGCAGCGCTATTAGCGTGCACTGACCCAGTTGCCTGCACTGTTATTGTTTCCAATGGGTTTGATGTGGTCGTTGTTGTTTCGTCGTTTACGCTTTCGTCGCTTTTAAGGGTTGTTGCCTCATATAGAACTGGTTCCACTGCTGCGCGCGTTGGTGTCGTCGTAATTGGCACTGATGTTGTATTTGTTGTTGGAATGGTCGTTGTTACGTTCACTGGCATTAATAACTCATTTATGGACGACACAGTTGTTGCGGTTGCGCTAGCCTCATCAATCGCCGTCGCCGTCTCTTCCACCACTTCGATTGTACTTGAACCTGTATCGGTATTCAAAGTCGCTGTCGGTGCGTCAGTTTGTCCCTCCGCTGCGACAGAAATGCGCACAGTGCGTGCTTCTAATTCCACTTCATTACCAATTTGGCCAACTTCCGTTGTTGTTACCGCCGCTGTTGCTCTTTCGGTTACTGTCAGTGTGGGCACTTCACTTGGTTTTGCACTGGCATTTGTTTCCACCAAATCGGTTGACAATGTCGTAGTGGTGTTGTTTAAAAAATTAATTGTGCTCGTTGTTGCAATGTTACTACTTTCTGTGGTAGTTTCCGTGGCAACATTTGGCGTTTGGTTTTGCGTCCAAATGCCCGCACCCGTTTCCACGGTCGCACTCGCGTTTGCATTCACGTTCGCGTTCGATTTTTGCTCGCCTGCACTTGTCGAGCCGTGCGTTTCGCTAGACGGTAGCTCACTAACTGTAAGCAATGGCGTTTGCTCCTCAGTCTCAGTCCCTGTTTCGGTCTCGTTGCTTAGCGTTTCGTGTTCTGGGCTCGCCTGCTGTTCAAGTGTAACGTCGTGTATGCTGCTGTCATTGCTGTTGGCTTTGCTGCTGACAACGACTTTCTGTTCTGTAGCGTTGACGCCCGCGTTAACGTTGCTCAGCAGCGTAGCTAGTGTCGTCGCAGGTTGCGTCTCCAGTGCCGTTGCATTTGCCCAAAGCTTTGGTGTTGCCAACGCGTCGCTGTGGGAGGGTGATGTCGTCGAGGTTGACTGCTCAACTGGGAGCGACGCAGCCGTTGTTGTTATTGCCGATGTTTTTACGTTAGCTGCCGCTGTGTCGTTTTCCTTCCCCACCACTGCCACTGGCGTCGTTGACGTAACAATGAAATTGAAATCATCGCTTGCCTGCTGTTGTGTGTTGCTCTCCACAACTGCGCTCAAATTTCCTACAGCTGTTGGGTCAGCGCTCTGACGCTGCGTGGGTGATTCAGTGGACGCAGTCGACGACAACAATGAATTATTCAGCGACTCTCCAACGTCAGCTGCCACAATGGTGGCTATAAAATCCGCATGCTTATTATTCTTATCAATTGATAAGGGGGAGTCATTTGTTAATGGCGTTTGTGTGTTGGTTAAACCAGTAGGTGCTATTGTTGTTGTTGTTGCTGCTACGGTTTGAAGTGTATCAATTTCATTCATCACATATGGGACGGTGGATTTTTCGCTTACATTCAACTTGGCGTTGCCTTCGGTAGTCTGTAGGAATGTGGACTCATTGTTTTTGGTACTGTGCTCGATCTGAGAAGGTCCCTCAGTTCGCCAATTCTCTAGCAGCGCCTGCAAGGGCACGTCTGTCTTTGGCTCCTTCCCTGTCTCTATTCCATCCTCTTCCAACGTTCCCTCTGTTATGTGATTTCTTTCCACGGCGTCGTGTGTTTCCAACTCGCCGCGCATTCCCATTACTTTCGTCCAGTCTAACAAATTTTTCTCACTGTAACTGCTGACATTCGGCGTGCGCTCAGTGGTTACGATTTCATTTAGTTGCCAACGAGAATCCGCACTGCTTCTGCTCTCCTCGGTGACCTGCGTGGACGTGCCGTTGTTATGCATTACTTTGGGCACCATTCTCATACCTGCGAGGGACCAAACCTCCGGCGCGTCAGGCAAATTCATATTTCGCGAATTTGTCGAATTGCCGCTGATGAATTTGCCCCGCTTCTCGGCTGAGGAAGTGCTGCTAATATGCGACTGATTGGCAACTTCTTCTTGCGTGTGCATCATCTCTTCGGCTGCTGTTGTTGTTATCGTATCAGTTTCAGCCTCGATCGTGACAGCTGCGCTTGAACGTGGCTGCTGCTGCAGGTGTATTTCGGCTGCTTGCGCCTTTTGCTGCAGTAGCTGCTGCTGCGCGGGGACATCTGTTTCGGTTTGATTTATTTGGTGTTTATTTTGAGTTGGCTGGTCCGGTTTGGTTGTTGCTTCCAAATCCATGCCGGTATTCTCCCCTTTTCCAAGTGAGCTTACAGTTTCTTCAGTGCCACTTTTAGTTGCTAATATTGGTTTTGGCATGGATGTAACCATAATTTCCTTTCCTCGCATTTCTTCGCTGAGCGCCTTCTCCCCAAAAGCTGCTTCTAACTTATTTTCGCTACTCTGTACTGCATCCATTGAACGGCCCATTGTTTCGCTGGCTTCATCTAAACTCTCTGCTTTGTGTCCGCTTTCCGCTACACTCGCCAAGCTTTTTCCAGCATCCTCAGTACGATCTTCACTTGTGATCGGACGATCAGTTGTTGCTTTGCTAACCTTCACCGCTACATCTTCTACATCTTTTAAGATACCCTCGGTTGTTGCTGGCGGCTCATCTTTGACCTCCGTAAATTCATTCCTTTTTGTCTTTTCATTATTAAGTCGTAGCGCCAATTCATCCAAACCGTTGTTGACATGCGTTTTTAAGGTCTCGCGGGTCCGCGACTTTTCTGCCGTCTCATCCGCTTGACTAAAGACGCCACCTATATGCTTGTTGCTCACTATTTGCTGTTCTGCAACAGCATTGTTTGCGCCCAAATGCTTATTCGCCGCCTCCTCTGAATCGCGTTCATCCTGACTTTCCCTCTCCCTCTCCTCCTCCTCTTCCTCTCTTTTACCCTCAACCGTTTTGGCTTCTTCTTGCCCACTCGCACTGTCCGTCTCATGACTTTCCACCCGATTCAGTATTAACTTTTCGCTTGACTTGTGCTCACCTGCACTTGTGTGATTATTACCCAATGCAGGTAATAACTTTGTGCTTTTTTCCACTCGCTTGCTTTCACTTTCACCGCTCGCGTCAGCTGTGTTTGCATTGGCGGCGATAACTTCTACTGACTTTAGTTTCAATTTGATTTGATCGTCGCTATAGCTGGCGCCCCGATCGGTGGCTGTCGCTGCCACCACGGCGGCAATGTCACGGTCACTGGCGGTGACGGCCTTTGAATTCTCCACCGCGTCATCGAATGATGGCTGTGTTGGTTGCCGCAATATTTGTGCGGGTGACAAGACGCCTGCAAAAACTTGTGCAAACAATCCAAAAATGAGTAACTCAAATAGTGTGGTTGTAAATCGCTTTGGCATTTTGGCATTTAATTTTGGGGTGGAGAGAATTTGTGAACGTTTACGGCTCTTCTATATTCGGTTTCCAAAGGCTTAGTTGAACTTTTCCAAAATTTAATTTCGTTTCCCGTTTCTTTTCCCAGCCCAGTCGCCCGTTGTTGCTTTTGATACTCTCTACGCTGACTTGGTTTTTACCGCTTCTGTTGTAATTGCTTTTCAGTTTTTCGTAATTGTTTGCTGACATTCCATGTTTCCATTTTGGGCGCTCATAAGTTTCTACACAGCGCGGCGCTTGCGCAGTCGAGGCTTCTTTTATCGCTGTCTTCAAAGTTGTTTCAAATTGGCGCATTTAATGTATTCAAATCGTTTTGACCTTTATGGTAACTGCAAATAAAGAAAACCATTTGTTAATGTAATTTGTAGAAGTTTTGATTAGAAAAAAAAACCAGATATTAATTGCAGCTATTTATGAGTGTGGGGAGTTTCAAGCGATGTGTTATGTGCTTTGCTGCGGTATCAACTTAAAATCAAACACATTTTTCTTATCCAGAAGTAGTAATAAAACCTTAAGGTTTAAATAGAAACAAACGAATATTTAATAGGCTACCGTCGATGTTTTGAAAAAAAAGCGTCTAAGGTTCCATAGTTGGACAAATAAGTGATCAATAAAAGCTTATACAGCTTCGGTTTGTATTGAAGGTCATCTTTAGAATTACCAGGGTTTTCGCAAACCTCAAAAAGTTCTCGTTCATATGTTCAAGATGGCAAACAATTTTGATAGATTCCAAAGACTTTTCCAAGGTCAAACTTGTTAGAGGCGTAAAGCTTAAGGAGCGTCACATACCATCTCTTTGCGAGTTTACAATTCAGTATTCCCGCAAAATTTATATTGCGATGTAGTATGCCAGTGAACCAACACACAACAGCGGAAATAACCGCAAATGCGAGAGATAACAGACACCTGCATCTAAACGTCACAAAGCCACTTGGGTATCCCCTGATCAAAAAACAAAACTAATCACGTTGTGTTAGACGTATCGAGCGTTATGGACGTACGTTCCATCTAAGGGGTCAACATCGACTCGCATAACTACTTAGTCGCAGCTAAGGCCCGCATCTGCCTCAGTGAAGTAAAGAACGTGCGTCAGGCAAGGCGACTAGAGTACGAAGTCGAGAAGCTGCTGTCAAAACTAGGGATGTCGGAAAAACATCGATGCATCGAAAATTTTCAACTCGATGTATCGATGCATCGATGTTTTTTGAAAACTGACATCTCTGGTACGTTGAACCGTCATTCCAGTTTTTCAATTGTATAAAAAAGAGAAGTGACTTTGCCCAAAAAATTTAAATGCCTGCAAGAAGTTCCGTTAAAAACATAATTAGCTCAGTTGCAGTAATTTATTTAAAATGTTCTATCAAATCAAATAAAAACATCGATGTATTTTTGCCACTGACATCTCTAGTCAAAACAAACAACTAAGAAATTCGATTTCGTCACTTAACCCTACTTTAAGTAAGCAACTTCTCATCGGCCTTGTATGTATATCGTTAGTATAGTATGGAAAGGCCGTATCTCACATCGTCGCTGAATTGCAAAAAAAAAGCCACAACTAACTATTGCCTAAAGCGATGTGGGGGCTTATAATTCAATGAAATGATGCATCATATTTAATCCAAAAGTGAATTTTGGATATTTAGTTAGTTACGGCTTTACGTCCTTTCCAGGTGCAAATCAACACACACCATCTTTTTATCGATTTTAAAGCCGCTTTTGATACCACGAAGAGAAGCTGCCTGTACGATCCATTGGGAAGCACAATCTGAATCGCATTGGTACCATATGATATGGACAGCGGCGGCCTGAAACCCAGTGACGTTAACGCAGCATTTTTACCTCATAAAAAAGCTAAAAAGGTAAGAGGTTCGTCTAGCGGCGAACGGGGAAAAGACAAAGTACCTTCTGACAGCAAATAAAAAGTCTTCAGGTATTGCAGCACTTGTCACTTTTGGCTGTTATAACTTTGAAGTAGTGAAGAAGTTTTTCTGCCTAGGATTCAACATAAATAAAGAAGAATAATTTCGCCAACAGGAGCTACTTTAGCTCGGTAGGCAAAAAGCACGATTGGGGGCTTTCGCGTGGGTAAGGGACAACGAAAAGATGTAATAGAAAAATCTACGAGCTCTATGCAGATAAATGGTCACAGTGAAAACGCATACTTATACAACGATTGCGCTGGCTTGGATATGCCGACGAAAGGTTGTAATTCGTGTCTAATGGCAATGCTAGTGCACAAATAAGTACATATCTAAGGGTATACAAATATGAAAAATGTATTTAGGTGCATTATCTATTTATAGATATATAAGTACCTATTGTATGTATGTATGTGTGTATGTGTGTATGAAAATCGCAGGAGTTCATTAGCCGAAGTGTTTGTTTAGCTTTAGTGCTGCTTTTGTATGACAGAAGGCGAGAGCCCAAGTATGAGTATTATCTGCCTATCTTCATCAAACACATCAACTGTTTCGAACCCCACATACGATTTATGTATGAATATATAGGGTGGGCCAAATAAGACCTGGCAATGTTAAACAATAACTTTTTTTTATCTATACATGTACATGTGAAATTGTAAAAGCTCGATATCTGTACATAATGTACGTAATGTATTTTAAGGAAAACCAAATGGGGAGACTTTATTATAGCAACAGCAGCCAAATTCAGGAATTTTTTCCTGTTTTTCTCAATATCACACTTGTTTAACATTTTGTTGATTGACCATATTTTGTGTACGCTCATATACTTATATCTTATTGGAAAAGTGGACGTGTCATCTATTCCATCCATACATATTACTATTACTACTTAATATTATAAATCAGCGAGCAATTTGAACGGGAACAAAATGAGAACAAAAGGTTCGGGAATGTTTGTGTAAAACAAAAAGTGAAAACGAACCTTCGGGAACGTTTCCCATGGTAACAAAAGCATCGAGAACGTTTTCAGGGAGGGATTGAGAGGGGCGTCTGTGTATTGAGAGGAAAAATCGTTTCAATGAGAACCAATTTCCAACTTCCAGATCATTTATTATTGGGGTGAACTGTCCATTATGGAACAATTTTTATTTTTCTATGCAATTAAACGGCCGCTGTGGTGTAGTGGTAAGCAGTGCGCTGCACCTGGGTTCAAGCCCTGATCAAAGCAAAATGGAAAAAAATATAGAAAAAAAGGTTTTTTCTTAACAGCGGTCGTCAAACCTCCGAGTGTATTTCTGCTGTGAAAAACAGCTTCTCATAAAAATACAATCGCCGTTCGTAGTTGGCGTAAAACTGTAGGGCCCCCCGCTTTGTGTGACAACACACGCACACAATCGGAGGAGAAGCTCGGCCAAACACTAAGATATGTGTAAGCGCCAATATATTATTATTATTATTATTATGCAATTAAAGTTCGAGTCTTAAGTATTTCGTTGACTTAATTTGCAAAATTATCTTTCAGTTCTTTTATGATTAACTTTAATATTCAAACATTTCAAACCAATGGAAATGATTAAGACAAATTTCGTTCTCGCTTTCATTCTTCGCGAATAGTTCCCGTTTCGTTCTTTGTCGAAAAGTTTCTGAGAATTTAGTTCCCAAATTGTTCTTCGAGAGGAAGAGTTTTGTTCCCGTTTTGTTCTCTTAGAAATGTTTCACAGGGTTATAGTTCTTTAGTTCTTGTGAAAACGCTTCCGAAGGTTTTGTTCTCATTTCGGTTTGGGGTTTTAAGTGTTCTTGGTTGGGAACAAAGCTACGGGAACGACATTTGGTTTCGAGCATGGTCCGATAGGTGGTACCGAAGACAAGTTATTTCAAATTATACGGGCTTTAATATATATCTTTTTTTTTAGTTAGGAACCATTTTCTGCCGGGTTTCATAACCGAATTGATTGATTGTTTTGCCGCCCTAAAAGTGTTTTAAAGCGCCACAAAGAAAGCAGGCATTGGCTAGTTTTTTAATATAATTATATTTTTCTTTTTGCAGGTTGTAACTAAATTTTTGTAATTTCTTAGTGGACACTTACAGTATACAACAACGTATTAAAATTATCGATTTTGTCTATTCTTGTCAACGATCAATTATTATGACGTAGCGAAAATTATCGCTATTTCCGGATTTTGCCAGAAATAATTCTTCTGACTAAATCTGACTACTTCGGACTGATGAGAGTCACTCTCACTGAGTGTTGCTCTCACATTTTTGCTGTCATTTCCGAGTTAAGGAACGCTTTTTAGACTAAATCTGACTACTTCGGACTTTTTCTGACTATTTCTGGGAGATAAGGAACGCTTCTAATATATTCACACTTCTCTTGATGTCTACGTCACTGTCTCTGGCTTTTCGAAGACAGTTTATTTTCCGGATGCCTACTTTACTCAAACAATGTGTAAATTAATGCATATTCTCATTGGTCTTGTCTTGTGTAAACGCGGTGTTATACAACTGTCAGCAGTGACGGATTTACGTGCGTCAAAAGTTGAGTATTGGCCAACGTTCGTTGGGAATGGTCCGTCGACGCAAGGGTTGCCAATCTGACGCTCTCTATGCAAACACACACACAGTCTACTCAACTGTCAGTTTCATCCTTGAGCGTCACGTACACAAAGTACTCATTCTGACGGGGCCATTAGACATCTGAAGCAGAATATTCGAGACATTCCGTAGTGTAATGGAAAACGCGACATTTTTCATAGGTAAAACCTCTTAATTTCCCATAAAATGTATTCAATATATAACAAACATTATTTGGCCCACCCTGTATGAATGTACACGAGTGTACAAACTTTTATGCATATTTCTGCATTTGTAAACACGTGTGTGGCCAATTGAGTAGGCAGTTGATTTTCAGGAAGTACCTGTTGTGGGCTGGATTTTCCCTTAGGAAATTATCTTCGCCGAATGCAGCTGGCGCCAGCTAGTCTATGTATATATCGCCTGACAACCACTAGCGTTTAAATATACGACTAAAAGTACCTTCATACATACATATGTACATATGCATTGTGTTTACAAATAACTATCTACGGTCGGCATGCTATTGTTAATACTCGTAGTGTTGATGACGTGCGGCGGCGCTACGCTACCATGCCATAAGGTGGAAAAAATAACAAAATAACATAAAATTAGCTAATATTGACTTTTTGGTCGAGGAGGTGTTCGAGAATGAAATGGTAAGCAGTTTTTACCCTAAACATGGAACGTGCGAGCGTTTGTAATGCATTGACATTAGTGGCAGAACAATTTATTCATTTTACTGTTTGTTAAATTTTGTGCTGGTCGCATTGTGGCTGAAGATACTGACCAGTGATAATGATGAAACGGAAATATGTTTGCTACTGTACTTATGTGTCTAAATAGAAAAAAATGTAATTTGTTATTAAAAATGCATATATCTATGTATATATATGTATGCACATGCATTACAATAAAAATCGAAGTTGAATGAACCGCTGAATTGTTAGGTAAGTCATTCTGACTATAAAAGAACTTAACATCAATAACTATCAAATATTTATTACAAATAAATAGATTATATCAAAGTTAGTATAGGGAAACCAGTAATGCGCATACATTTATGTACCTACTTATAACTTAATTCAATCTCTGGAACGATATAAAATAAAGTACATACATACATACCTACATACGTATGTATAAAAAAAAAACAAGAAGCGTGAAAAGCCGAACATTTTAATGGAATTCGTTATAATAGGCGATATTTTATTTTCTGCAGATAAGCATAAATTATACTTGATAGTAAACACTTTCAGCTATTCGCCAATTCTTTTTAATTTACTTCACTTACCTACATATACAGACCTGTTCTGCATTTCTACTCGACTTGAAAAGTAAAACGACACACATTCCGACTAATTTTTGTGGTGGTGTTCTCAATTCCGATTGAGTTCGAATAAGTTCGAAATCGTTTTCGAATCGTTTTCATTTCGATTCGGTAATAAGTTGCAACAGCTGTTGTCAGTTATTT
>NW_016167015.1:0-4857 GCF_001687245.7 Rhagoletis zephyria | reverse complement strand
AGGTTGCGTCTCCAGTGCCGTTGCATTTGCCCAAAGCTTTGGTGTTGCCAACGCGTCGCTGTGGGAGGGTGATGTCGTCGAGGTTGACTGCTCAACTGGGAGCGACGCAGCCGTTGTTGTTATTGCCGATGTTTTTACGTTAGCTGCCGCTGTGTCGTTTTCCTTCCCCACCACTGCCACTGGCGTCGTTGACATAACAATGAAATTGAAATCATCGCTTGCCTGCTGTTGTGTGTTGCTCTCCACAACTGCGCTCAAATTTCCTACAGCTGTTGGGTCAGCGCTCTGACGCTGCGTGGGTGATTCAGTGGACGCAGTCGACGACAACAATGAATTATTCAGCGACTCTCCAACGTCAGCTGCCACAATGGTGGCTATAAAATCCGCATGCTTATTATTCTTATCAATTGATAAGGGGGAGTCATTTGTTAATGGCGTTTGTGTGTTGGTTAAACCAGTAGGTGCTATTGTTGTTGTTGTTGCTGCTACGGTTTGAAGTGTATCAATTTCATTCATCACATATGGGACGGTGGATTTTTCGCTTACATTCAACTTGGCGTTGCCTTCGGTAGTCTGTAGGAATGTGGACTCATTGTTTTTGGTACTGTGCTCGATCTGAGAAGGTCCCTCAGTTCGCCAATTCTCTAGCAGCGCCTGCAAGGGCACGTCTGTCTTTGGCTCCTTCCCTGTCTCTATTCCATCCTCTTCCAACGTTCCCTCTGTTATGTGATTTCTTTCCACGGCGTCGTGTGTTTCCAACTCGCCGCGCATTCCCATTACTTTCGTCCAGTCTAACAAATTTTTCTCACTGTAACTGCTGACATTCGGCGTGCGCTCAGTGGTTACGATTTCATTTAGTTGCCAACGAGAATCCGCACTGCTTCTGCTCTCCTCGGTGACCTGCGTGGACGTGCCGTTGTTATGCATTACTTTGGGCACCATTCTCATACCTGCGAGGGACCAAACCTCCGGCGCGTCAGGCAAATTCATATTTCGCGAATTTGTCGAATTGCCGCTGATGAATTTGCCCCGCTTCTCGGCTGAGGAAGTGCTGCTAATATGCGACTGATTGGCAACTTCTTCTTGCGTGTGCATCATCTCTTCGGCTGCTGTTGTTGTTATCGTATCAGTTTCAGCCTCGATCGTGACAGCTGCGCTTGAACGTGGCTGCTGCTGCAGGTCTATTTCGGCTGCTTGCGCCTTTTGCTGCAGTAGCTGCTGCTGCGCGGGGACATCTGTTTCGGTTTGATTTATTTGGTGTTTATTTTGAGTTGGCTGGTCCGGTTTGGTTGTTGCTTCCAAATCCATGCCGGTATTCTCCCCTTTTCCAAGTGAGCTTACAGTTTCTTCAGTGCCACTTTTAGTTGCTAATATTGGTTTTGGCATGGATGTAACCATAATTTCCTTTCCTCGCATTTCTTCGCTGAGCGCCTTCTCCCCAAAAGCTGCTTCTAACTTATTTTCGCTACTCTGTACTGCATCCATTGAACGGCCCATTGTTTCGCTGGCTTCATCTAAACTCTCTGCTTTGTGTCCGCTTTCCGCTACACTCGCCAAGCTTTTTCCAGCATCCTCAGTACGATCTTCACTTGTGATCGGACGATCAGTTGTTGCTTTGCTAACCTTCACCGCTACATCTTCTACATCTTTTAAGATACCCTCGGTTGTTGCTGGCGGCTCATCTTTGACCTCCGTAAATTCATTCCTTTTTGTCTTTTCATTATTAAGTCGTAGCGCCAATTCATCCAAACCGTTGTTGACATGCGTTTTTAAGGTCTCGCGGGTCTGCGACTTTTCTGCCGTCTCATCCGCTTGACTAAAGACGCCACCTATATACTTGTTGCTCACTATTTGCTGTTCTGCACCAGCATTGTTTGCGCCCAAATGCTTATTCGCCGCCTCCTCTGAATCGCGTTCATCCTGACTTTCCCTCTCCCTCTCCTCCTCCTCCTCCTCTTCCTCTCTTTTACCCTCAACCGTTTTGGCTTCTTCTTGCCCACTCGCACTGTCCGTCTCATGACTTTCCACCCGATTCAGTATTAACTTTTCGCTTGACTTGTGCTCACCTGCACTTGTGTGATTATTACCCAATGCAGGTAATAACTTTGTGCTTTTTTCCACTCGCTTGCTTTCACTTTCACCGCCCGCGTCAGCTGTGTTTGCATTGGCGGCGATACCTTCTACTGACTTTAGTTTCAATTTGATTTGATCGTCGCTATAGCTGGCGCCCCGATCGGTTGTTGTCGCTGCCACCACGGCGGCAATGTCACGGTCACTGGCGGTGACGGTCTTTGAATTCTCCACCGCGTCATCGAATGCTGGCTGTGTTGGTTGCCGCAATATTTGTGCGGGTGACAAGACGCCTGCAAAAACTTGTGCAAACAGTCCAAAAATGAGTAACTCAAATAGTGTGGTTGTAAATCGCTTTGGCATTTTGGCATTTAATTTTGGGGTGGAGAGAATTTGTGCACGTTTACGCCTCTTCTATATTCGGTTTCCAAAGGCTTAGTTGAACTTTTCCAAATTTTAATTTCGTTTCCCGTTCCTTTTCCCAGCCCAGTCGTCCGTTGTTGTTTTTGATACTCTCTACGCTGACTTGGTTTTTACCGCTTCTGTTGTAATTGCTTTTCAGTTTTTCGTAATTGTTTGCTGACATTCCATGTTTCCATTTTGGGCGCTCATAAGTCTCTACACAGCGCGGCGCTTGCGCAGTCGAGGCTTCTTTTATCGTTGTCTTCAAAGTTGTTTCAAATTGGCGCATTTAATGTATTCAAATCGTTTTGACCTTTATGGTAACTGCAAATAAAGAAAACCGTTTGTTAATGTAATTTGTGGAAGTTTTGATTAGAAAAAAAAAACGAGATATTAATTGCAGCTATTTATGAGTGTGGAGTTTCAAGCGTGGAGTTTGTTTCGGTATCAACTTAAAATCAAACACATTTTTCTTATCCAGAAGTAGTAATTAAGCCGTAAGGTTTAAATAGAATCAAACGAATATTTAATAGGCTACCGTCGATGTCTTGAAAAAAAGCGTCTTAAGGTTCGATAGTTGGACAAATAAGTGATCAATGAAAGCTTATACAGCTTCGGTTTGTATTGAAGGTCATCTTTAGAATTACCAGAGTTTTAGCAAACCTCAAAAAGTTCTCGTTCATATGTTCAAGATGGCAAACAATTTTGATAGATTCCAAAGACTTTTCCAAGGTCAAACTTATTAGAGGCGTAAAAGCTTAAGGAGCGTCACATACCATCTCTTTGCGAGTTTACAATTCAGTATTCCCGCAAAATTTATAACTACTTAGTCGCAGCTAAGGTCCGCATCTGCCTCAGTGAAGTAAAGAACGTGCGTCAGGCAAGGCGACTAGAGTACGAAGTCGAGAAGCTGCTGTCAAAACTAGGGATGTCGGAAAAACATCGATGCATCGAAAATTTTCAACTCGATGTATCGATGCATCGATGTTTTTTGAAAACTGACATCTCTGGTACGTTGAACCGTCATTCCAGTTTTTCAATTGCATAAAAAAGAGAAGTGACTTTGCCCAAAAAATTTAAATGCCTGCAAGAAGTTCCGTTAAAAACATAATTAGCTCAGTTGCAGTAATTTATTTAAAATGTTCTATCAAATCAAATAAAAACATCGATGTATTTTTGCCACTGACATCTCTAGTCAAAACAAACAACTAAGAAATTTGATTTCGTGTCTTAACCCTGCTTTAAGTAAGCAACTTCTCATCGGCCGTGTATGTATATCGTTAGTATAGTATGGAAAGGCCGTATCTCACATCGTCGCTGAATTGCAAAAAAAAAGCCACAACTAACTATTGCCTAAAGCGATGTGGGGGCTTATAATTCGATGAAATGATGCATCATATTTAATCCAAAAGTGAATTTTGGATATTTAGTTAGTTACGGCTTTACGTCCTTTCCAGGTGCAAATCAACACCCACCATCGTTTTGTCGATTTTAAAGCCGCTTTTGATACCACGAAGAGAAGCTGCCTGTACGATCCATTGGGAAGCAGCTCTCTGTGCCGTTTGAGACCAAATGAGGTTTTAGACAAGATGATTCACTGCCTTGAGACCTTTTCAATCTGATGCTGTAGCGCGGAAGCCGAACTGCCAATCTGAATCGCATTGGTACCATATGATATGGACATCGTCGGCCTGACACCCAGTGACGTTAACGCAGCATTTTACCTCATAAAAAAGCTAAAAAGGGAAGAGGTTCGTCTAGTGGCGAACGCGGAAAAGACAAAGTACCTTCTGGCAGCAAGTAAAAAGTCTTCGGGTATTGCGACTCTTGTCACTTTTGACTGTTATAACTTTGAAGTGGTGAAGAACTTTTTCTACTTAGGATTCAATGTAAACACCACCAATAATGCGAGTCTGGGGATCAAGCGAAGAATAATTTTGCCAACAGGAGCTACTTTAGGCTCGGTAGGCAAATTAAAAACACAGCACGATTGGCGGCTTTCGAGAGAACTATTTTATACAAGATGTATGGCCCCGTTCGCGTGGGCAAGGGACAACGAAAAGATGGAATAGAAAAATCTACGAGCTCTATGCAGATAAATGGTCACAGTGAAAACGCATACTTATACAACGATTGCGCTGGCTTGGATATGCCGACGAAAGGTTGTAATTCGTGTCTAATGGCAATGCTAGTGCACAAATAAGTATTTAGGTGCATTATCTATTTATAGATATATAAGTACCTATTGTATGTATGTATGTGTGTATGTGTGTATGAAAATCGCAGGAGTTCATTAGCCGAAGTGTTTGTTTAGCTTTTGTATGACAGAAGGCGAGAGTATGAGTATTATCTGCCTATCTTCATCAAACACATCAACTGTTTCGA
>NW_016167014.1:3146-22559 GCF_001687245.7 Rhagoletis zephyria | reverse complement strand
TGGTTGGTGGTTTTTTCTGGTCGCTTCAACATAAGCAGAGTGCAGCTGCACTTTGCTTGCAGTAAGAGGACGTTACAAAAACACCAACAATCAAGTGGTTAGATGGCAAGCATTGCTAGAGTAGAATGCCAGAATTATTGGTATAGGAGGTGGATGCAGAAAGTTGTTTAGCACTTGACAGCTGCACTTAGTAGATGCGTTTGTGGATAACTGCAGTGCTTGCAAGATCAGCATTATTTTTTTAATCCTCGGCGTTTATTAACACATTTTTAATAAAATTTTGTAGTTCCAGAAAAACTGAAAATCTAGCCCAGACTTTAGCCGTAGGAACGCCGCTTACAAACGCTTGCGTTAATCCAAGTGGGTCGTGACCACAACCGCTGTCAACATCAACATTTAAAGTAAAAAAAATATATGAATCATTATACTGAAACAAATAAAAGCCATGGCATAAAAATGTCAAAACGTACCACACTCATACTGATCATACAAAAAACGCTGTGTGTAAAAAATTGATCTACGAGCGTGGCTTAAACAAAACTGGATTTTCCAACGCAGGTTTAGAAGAGAAAATATACCTAATATGAAAAAAGGAATGCAAAATATTGTGAAACAGCACAAAAAACATTGTTTCACTATGTATTTGTCGCTTTTTCTTCACCGCTTTTGGGTTATCAGCGTTTCCATTTAACTTCGTGGCCGTCGTTGTGTTATCGTCAGTTATAGCATTTTTATCAATTCTTTTACTGCTTACTTTCATTCTTCATTTTGCACAATCTCACATTCACGTTCGTTGCCTTTTTTCGCTTATATTTTATTACATTTCGATTCCACTATATTTCACATCGAATATGGTTAAATAACCGTGTATATTTTTAGTTAATCATTTAGTAATTACAATAAACTTGTTAGTTTTTCGTACACGTACTTAATTTACTGCACAAATGGAATTTTTTAAATTTTAAAAATCGCGTTCACCGCACACGCGCGTTCAACTCCCGCTCGCAATCACGTCAACAACTCGTTTGTCGCTTGGCTTCCATGGAATTTTGCCGTTTACCTTGACTCGTCATTTTTCTCTGCTTCGTTACTACTCGTTTGTTTGTTGTTTTTTTGAAGCTACAAATTTAACGTATATTTCAATAGGCAGCACATGTTGTTGGTGCAAAACTGTTCGCTGTTGTTTACCTACCTGTTCTCTGCTTTTAAAAGCAGAAGCAGAACTAGTTTCTGTCGGCAGAATGGAATTCGTTGCTGTTGTTTGACAGTAGATTTGTTCGTTTTTCGCACAGAGTGTTGCCAGAGAAGACCAAATAAGAGCAAAAATAAATAAAGTAAAGCCAGTTCAGGTGAGCTATGGGACTAATAGAAAATATAATTATGAATAAAGTAGTAGATGTATGTATGACAGTGATGCGATAATAACCGGAATGGGGATTTCTCTATCATTTCCTACAGAGATTCCCCTAAATTTCACATTCCCTTATTCCAAAAATATACCCAATTAGAATTTCAATATTACACATTTGCTTGGAACTGCCGCCACAATGCAAATCGTAGTAAATATTCTTTGAAAGAGAACTAACATAGGTAAAACGAATTAAATAATGTTGTCGCTACAACTACTACAGTTGGTAAGACTATTACGATAAGTCAAAGAAGGCGTTGTTTGTGACGGAAATATTGCTTCACTCAAATCCACATTGTTCATATTTTGAGAAAAGCCTGGTCTTATTTGTACTTTTTGTTAATTTTTATGCGAAATAATTTTTTTGAGCCTTTTTCAGCACATCACTATCAATAAATGAGAAAAGCACGATGCAGCGAATAAAGGTGTCGCCGTCAGATACTACCAAGGCGCATGAACCAAAAATACAAGATCACGCGGGCAGGAGAGTAGCCCGTTAGATTCGCATTAAGGAAAAAAGTTTAACGATTTTGACATTAGCCGTTTGTTTACATTTCTTCGTTGTTTACAATTTGGTGGTGGCTTTTTACTGCAGTTTTCTTCATTTTCGCCTGTGACAACGTGTGTACACATAAGGTAAAGAATAATTTAACACAACGACATGATTTATAGAAGAATTTGCATAATAAAAATGATTATTCATGCGTTCAACAATTTCGCGGTTTTCTTCGTTCTCTTCGTTGTTTACTTCTTACAACAAAGATGGCGTCGAGATTTCACAAGAACCGTGGAGATTTCAGCAGCTAGAAAATAACTTTTTTCTTTCTTTCCTTCCAGCGTGATCTTGTGTCTTTCGTTTATGACCAAGGCCCATCAATTGTGATATCGCTTAAGGCGGGTTCATCGTTCGTGTCCGGACAACTTTTTATTTGCTCTCAAAACATTTTTGCCGGAGAGGGTGCTGAAGTACGGTTCACCGTTCAGTTCGGCACATTTTATTTTGTTCTGAAGCAAACAGCTGATGATATTGTTGCCTACATACGATTTTTAGGGCAAATAACACATTCAATTCACTGCAAACGCATATTAAGGAGAACGCGGCAACCCGAATCATCAAGTCGTTCCGACAGAAAATCAAAATCAATTTGATTCGAACAAAGAGTGTTCACCACATTTTTGTCGCGCTCTCAGTGAGACAAGTTGGGAAAGGAACGCGTAAAATTACTAACAAAAAGTGTCCGGACAGGAACGGTGAATCCGCCTTAACTCTAACTTGAAAATTTTGACAGAAGTCTGACGTCATAACTGTTTTTGTGTATTGTGTAATATACATATACATACACAAAACATATACGTACTGACAGATCTCTTTCCCCGGAAAAACTGCGATTAGGTCATATTCACGTTATTTTCTCGAATTTCAATCAATCAACGCAATCTTGTATATTAGCTGGCTTGAAAATTTCGTATCACATAACACTGGTATTAAGTACTTTTTCATTTTCTCTGCATTGGCACCCCTAACGATCAGCTGTCAAGTTTGTTTTGGTTTTCGACGCGTGCGGTTTTTTGTTTTTCTTTCAAACGTTTTGAAATTTAACTTAAATAAACGAAATGGTTGTTAAAATGCAACAAAAGAAACGTCGCAGTGGTCTTCCGCCACCACCACCCCCAGAAGAATTGGAAGAAATGCCACAAGACGACAACATGCAAGATTCACCAAAGGAACAGTCGGCGAGCTCAGAAGCTGTGAACTCGGAAGATAACATGTGCGCAGGTAGCATGCAACCTACAATAGTCAAAAATGATGGTACAGATGAAGACGACGACGAGATGGACTTGGGCAACTTCAGTGTGAAACCAAAAAAGAAACGCAAGAAGGGCATCATTTACGTATCGAATATCCCCAAGCACATGAACGTTACACGAATACGTGAAATATTAGGAGAATATGGCAAAATCGGACGCGTATATTTACAGCCCGAAAAGCTGCCCGGCAGTAAGTATTTTAAGTAATATGTAAACTTTATTACGCTACACAATTTCACCCACTTGCAGACAACGATAAAAAGAAGAAACGCAAACGTATTGCACGACACTTTACAGAAGGTTGGGTTGAATTCGAATCAAAGCGGGTGGCCAAACAAATTGTTGAGCTTTTAAATAATAAACAAATTTCCACTCGTAAAAAGTCGCAATTCTATGACTATCTGTGGAGCATGAAATATTTACCACGCTTCAAGTGGGTGCATCTTACCGAGCGCATGAATTACGAGCAAGCCGTACATAAACAACGTCTGAACACCGAAGTATCGCAAGCGCGTAAAGAAACTACATTCTTCCAGAATAATTTGGATAAGAGTGAGTTTTTGAAGAAAAAGAGCAAGAAGGCGAGTAAGGGCAAAGAGTCGCAGGTGACGGATGAGTGATGTGGTAAAAGAAATCAATGGAAATTTTAATTTTATGTCTAAGATAATTCGGCAAATGATATTTAGCATTTAAATATTAAAAGGTTGAATCGAAAAATGTTTTATTTTTCATAAGAACACTTTTAACACGACCATGATAGGTATTAATTTGTTATGTGAAGTGCTGGACGAATTGAAGTTGGTAGTTATCTACAAATAATGATTTCCAAAATTCGATACAATTCAACATAAAACAAATAAAGAAGACGGAAGTTCAAGCGAAACCGAGCTTTTTATACTCGGCGCACAGTGTGTTGTTAAGAACAAGCTAGCTGGACAAAATTACTTTTTCACGGAATTGTATTGTATGGTGTAAGCGGGAGGGCGGATTTTTCTAATTCTCAGACATTGATAATTGTCCAAACAAAAGATCCCCCTGAAGCCAATATTGGACAGTTTGCTGCATTTTACATATCGCACATCTAGATCTAAAGTGCGATCAACTAAAAAAAAAATTCGGACGATTTTTTTGCATAAATAATTTCCTAGGACTTACCTCAAATTAATGCAAATATTTTTTTCTTCATGATTATTTACAATATAAAATTATTGTATTGTAATGATTATATAAAAAACTACTGTTATACCTGTTTTTGTATTAATTGCTTTGAATCTCTACGATCCACAAGCAATTATATTACCGAGTCTGATTTTTGAGTTAGCTCACTTTAGATCTAGTTGTGCAATATGATATAGTATATATTATGTACTATGCTATTGCCTTAAACCTTTCTATTACCTCTTCTATTTTATATTTCTATTCTATATTTCTATTGCCTTAAACCTATTACGCTGGAGAGACTGATAGACCTATAGATAAGAAAGCATGCTTATTGCAAGGAAGGTCGGTGGATACCGCGCTGCACACATTAGTTAGGTGGCTAGGTGAAGCCTTCACGCATGAAGATTATGCAGTAGGGGCCTTCCTTGATATCAAGGAGGCCTTCAACAATGTCACTCCAGTGGCAATAGTCAGGTCTATTCTTAATTTGGGCGTTGGAACCAAGCTTACTTCATGACAGAACTGTCGTGGCGGGGTGGGTGAGCACCTGCTCTCAGCGCAGAGTCAATAAGTGCACTCCGTAAGATGGTGTTATCTCTCCCTGCTCTGAATTGCGGTTGTAAACGACCTTCTAGAGGAACTGAAGAAGTGGGCATCCGGGTGATCGCCAATGTAGATGATGTGGGACTCTGGTTAAGAGAAGATTTCTTAGACACTATTTTCGATCTGGATCAAAGTTACCTGGAACAGGTAACTAGCTAGGCGGTCAACGGCGGCCTCACAGAAATTCCCTGCAATATGGAACCAGTCTTGTTTACCAGGAAGAACAACTTCTGAGATACTTCGCCGACCTAAACGGGGTTAGATCGCCGAAACAACAGCCTTTGGTCGGGTAAAACCCGGGTCATTCCGGTACGTAGAACCGTCAGCTCACAGACAGGCCCTGAACGGCATTCACAGGGACGCAGTCTCGAGTTATGTAGACTCAAGACCTGTGAAGGCCGTTCTAGGCACACAAACTTCGGACATTGGCGCGACGAAGCTCAATCTGCCTCGGGAGACCAGGACAACAATAGCCCAACTTCGCTCTGGCTACTGCAGCAGGCTAAATTCCTACCTGAGTAGGTTAAATGCTGATGTGCCGAACGAATGTCCGGCATTCGGAGGGACCCCTCACGACTCGAAACATCTCTTCGCATGCCCGGAAAACCCTACAACACTAACGGCGTCGTCCCTATGGACCGACCCCATAGAGGCTGCACGCTTCTTGGGGCTGCCGTTAGTGGAACTTGACGACAACGACTGAGATATCAGCCTATCTAGGCGGGGTTGTTGTAGCTGCTACAACAACAACAACAACCAGGAAGAACAAGATATCCTTTGTGTCTCTTCCCTCAAGTGCGAGTGCTCGTCTGTGGTTCCCAGGCAGTATCAAGTACGTAAGCTTAATTAACTGGAGCGTTTACAGCCGATCGCCCCAAATCGGAATTAGTGGAACATTAGGAACCACACCTACACCGCCACAACAACAACTTAACATCATGTTCAACACGGCGCCTGCGGTTATTGCAGACAGAATTGTCCCTGCCCGAACTGCTATTTGGCTCAGGGAAAACGGGTTGTAACACTCTGCATTTCTGGAACGCTTTTACTTCGCCCAGAACATATAAATTACAGCACCTCCGAAATGGATCCCAGAAGCTCTTTCTCTACCTATATTCCCTCAAGAGAGGACTGGGCAGGGAGGGGTTACTCGAAGAGCGGAGCGGTAAACTTCTTCACGGACGGATCAAAACTTGTACACTGGGTTGGAGGAGGTGTCTTCTGTCGGAAACTCCACCAAAACTATGTACAGGCTTCCGCACTTCTGCAGTGCTTTTTAGGTGAAAAAAACTGCCATCAAGGCAGCGGAAGACTCACTGCTAAAAGGTGTGATGGTGCGCTCGTAATCGGTAAAGGAATGTCTGACGTCTCTATCAATTGCGTCGGTGTACTTCTTAATAAGTTTAGGTGCCGAGTCATAGTGGCATCGCGGGAAATCGCGTGGCTGATGACCTGATGTTGGTGAAGCACCCTTTAAATGTTATCCCCAGATAAGGAGCAACTAGGGACGCCTCTGTCCTCCTGCGGTACGCTCTAGCGCTAGACTAACACGCATACTTCTTCTCGCGATAATGAAATCACTCTAAAAAAATTTGTGTAGATTTCCTAGCTAAAAGGTAGGTTACTGATTTCCTACCTTATTATTCGTGAAATTACATGACCGATTATTCAACGAATAGCTTGTTTAAATTTCGGACTTTTTAGATTATAATATGGCTGCAAATTAATGCAATGGTGTGCGTAAATTTACTACGAAAGTGTGTACAAGCTACAAAATACACATCTGCTGTTTGATTTCACGTGTAGAATTGTGTAAAGCCGCTAACAAAAAGGATTTTTACACACGAAAATGTGTAAACGAGAAAAATACATATTCATCGTGTAAATTTACCAAAAAATTTTAAAAATAAACAAAAATATACTCGATTCATAGTCGCATTTTCAAACAGATTTTTTAGAGTGTGGCATTCTCAACTAAATACCTAATAAATGGACAAAAGAAAGCGATGCTCCTTTTGTGACATAAAAAGGAAAAAAAGGACGTTTCTTTTCTGAACAAAATGTTTTTGTAGGGCACTTTAAAATAATCTTTACAGCGCTAATCATGCCCTTAAAGGTGATAAGCCATTGTGCGATTGGTATTCACGCTGTAAGACTAGGAATCTCAACTGATTCCTTTTGTATCAGTTGTCAAGGGAAAGATGTGGTCGAACCATCTACACACTTTCTTTTAGACTGTCTAACCTTCTCGCGGCTAAGATGGAAGCATTTTGGCTCCCATTTCTTAACTAACACTGAGCTATCAGGGATGGAAATTAGCCGCATTTGAAATTTTTTAATTGGCTCGCGGCATTTCGCTGATTAAATTAATGGTATCCGTCCAGTTTTTTCGTGGTATCACAAAGGACAATCTCTTAACAGTCCAAGTATGTCCCTTGCCTGGGATCACCACTTTAACCTAACCCAACCTAACCTGTACTTCTTTGGGCTATGAAATAGATGTTCACTTTAGTTATGACCTCATTTTCATCGATTTTCCCCGACACCAGTGTTCCAAGCGCACCTAATTTTTTTTCAACTAAGGGACGGTAAAAAAAGCTACCCACGGCAAAATTTCTTTATAAGTAATTTCCGTTTTTGTACGATAAATTTTTTTTTATTCTAAAGTCGTACAAATGTTACGACCGACATTATGGAACACCAATATGTAGTTAACGTAAAATAGCATTTTTTTGCCTTTGACGCAAAGTTTTATTCATTGACACACATTTTTTTATTTCACGCATAAAAGCGCACCAAAAATCCCAGTGTGCGATGGTCAATATCGCTTGCAGCATAAAACAAGAACAAGAAAAATATTGCTGGAATTTCTTGTTAAGCATTCGCTCTTATTTAAAATTTTATTTCTGATAATTGCGATTAATATAAAAAATATCTCTTAATTTCTTAAATTTGTGCTCATAATACAAATTTCTTAAAAATATTTAAAATATCAACAACAATAATACTCACACTTAAATATGTTCTAAATAAGTAAATATTTGTTAATCATTTCAATTAAAACAAGTAACACAGTGTTAATCTTAGCACAGCTTCATCTAGTGTAAAAATCTTAGAAAATATAAATTCTTAAGCAATAAAAATATTACAATACATATATGTACATATGTACGTCTGTATTCATATGGAATAGAAGCTTATGTCGCGAAGTTGGCTTTAGTATAATGCGGCACATTTCCTTTATTCTTTAAACGACAAGGCATTTTTTTTGATTAGACTTAATAAGAATATTGTCTCGCTAGTATCGGAACTATTTCTTTCACATTTATTTGTCAAAAGTACATCAACGGCTCGACGCCAGTGATTCATTCTCCATCGTATATATGCTGCGATGCCGCATTATACTAAAGCCAGCCGTTCAACATAAGCTACTATTCCATACGAACACAGATGCATAACAAAACAATTGGTTCACAGCCTACGCAAGTGACTCGGCATTGGAACACTATTCTCAAAGCGATTCTTGAAGAGCACAATTAAGTGGACTCGATACAAAATAAGAACAATGAATAAACAAAAAATAAATGTTTTTACTCTTATTACCCATTTACGAGCACAATGTAATATTTACAAAAAATATGTTTTAACAATATTGTATACTTATCAATCTACTTCATTGCACACGCACTTACATAAAGCTACTACTAACATTTCTTACATGAATATATATATATTTACATACAAACAAACTTATTATCAATGGATGTTCAAGTACTCTGCTATCTCAGCGCTCCTATACTAAATATTTAATCATAAAATTCTTTAATTATCTCCACAATACTCTGATAAGTGCCAGTGGCAATACCTAATAGAGAAACCAATATAATCGCCATGTTTTTCAGGTAAACCCAAGTGGTCAGGGCTTTGGGCACTCCAGCACGGATTACAAAATCGAGAATTACCGGTATTAATAGGGCCAATGACGTGGAGCAGAGTGCGCCGATAAGCGAAATGAAGAGTCCAAGTTTTGGGACAACGACAGCAACGCCAACTGTAAAGAAGAAAAGAGATAAACAATTATTGTTTTTTTTTTTATTGTAATTATGTACATATGTATGTATGTATATATATAAATACGCGGCATTGATTTGATAGGGAACACGGAGTAACAGTATTAAGGGACCAATGCATTAGAAAATTCTTCAGAAGAAGAAAAATTCTTATTACAAATTTTCTAGTGGCTCGGTTAAGAAAGAAAGTTGTAATGTTTCCTTCAATATACAAGGAGCTTTAGGGATATGCTTAATTCTATGCAAAATTAAAAAAAAAATAACAATTATTTTTTATTTTTATTTTATAAATCCAAAATAACAATTATGTTTAATTTTTATCTAAATATCTGTAAATACCAGTAATTTTTATTTTTTTGTTATACTATATGTCTTAGATAACAGATATTGAAGACTTTTATTTATAAAAGTCATCAATAAAAATCAGTCACCGACTTTTATTTATTAAGTCATACGTATAAAAGTCATTATCATTTTTCACAGTTAAGAAGGTGTTGGAGAACCAATGTTTTCTACAACTTATACAAATGACTTGTAAAATAAAAGTTAGTGACTGATTTATATTGATGGCTTCTATAAATAAAAGTTTTTAATAATTGTTATCTAAGATATATAATTTAAAAATCAGAAATAACTGTTGTTTGCAGATTATTTAGATAAAATTCAACAATAATTGTTATTTTGGATTTATAAAATAAAAAAAAACAGAACCAACTGTTATTTAAGGAGTAATTACATAAAAGTTAAACAATAATTGTTATAGAGCGATTTGTTGGTTGTAACTGTTACGGTCCCTGTCAAGAAAAAGGCTTCTTTTACAGTATGGTGACAATTGCACTGCCAAAGATTCAAGAAGTAGAAGTGACAATCGCACTGCCAAAGATTCAAAAAGTACGAACATTTTAATAATTTTCATTAGAGGCCTCCCTCAACATGCCTATACGACAACGATCGTCAAATCCTTACAGCTGCTTTTTTGGGTCGAATGATGCAGCAATTGATGCCTTTAACTATAGCTCTAATTTTTCCTAACGTAAGTTCTTGAAAACACTGTGATGGTATCGCGTGCTCCCACTACTCAGTAAGGCGTGAACACGTATTTCAATAAGGCCAAAGGAACTGGGTGCACTGTAAGCACTTCAGAGTTTTTGTAGCAACATAATACAACAAATATAAGGGAAGCAAAGAGGAAAAGCTTCTGCGGTAACATAAAATTTACTACTGTAGCGGGAGTTCATAAAGCCTTCATATGCCCCGTAAGCAATCCGGTAATAACTCTGCAGTATTTCTTTGATAGTCGTCGCAAGAAGCGAGTATAATTGCTTCCGCTGTTTTGGCACATAGTTTTAGTAGTTTGGAGGTGGTTAACTTATTCCATCTAGCCATGAACTGCCGTCGTCTATTTCGTTGTACAAGTTTTGGAGTAGTCTACGAATAATGGCTTCCTGGCTGCGTAGGCCGTTTTTGGATGAAATACCATATGACGAATCTGCTCTACGTAATCGCAAAAATCCTGCCACTGATAGATCGGTTATATAGCTTGAGAAATAATTTGTTTAAAGATAATTTTATCAAAGTTGATAAATCTGAATTTTAACCGGTTTTATTATACAAATACTTCTGTGTGCAACGTGATTTTCTTGGTAACTGTGACGAATATTCTTTTCCCCTGATTTACAAACTTTTCCGCATTCTGGCTACACTTCAAGCTACTAAAACTACATACTTCGCCAATGCGTTTTTCAACCCATTCAACCCTGCCAGAAAATTTTTGGGTATGAAGTTTTAATTATAGCAAAATTCGCGCTGATTTTTGAGTTTTTTTTTTTTGGTTGCAGGCGTTTCGCATTTTCATCCACACAAAATACTTATGTATGTTCTAAAATACTCGTATTTTTATATGGAAGAAAATGCACAACTTCGAACTTGCACCTTATCATCTGAAATTAAATTGACTATAAAATTGCATGCCCAAAACTTTTCTAAAAAATCCGATTAAAAAATGTAAAATTTTGGTAGCAAATTTTTGAAATTGGTTGAATTTTCGCAAATTTCGCATTTATTGACAAATTTTACATGGGTAAATTTCTTGATTTCAGCATTACGAAAATTACGATAATGTCAACATGCTTTATAAAATACTTTTTCTCTTCAAAATTTTCAAATCGCTAAAATGAGAACCCCGAAAATTAGAATAAAATGTGTAGTCAATTTAACCTTATTTGACAAGTGGACCCAAGTCTCTTTACATTACACTTTTTGCATTTTCGATATCGTGTGGAGTCCCATACTTTTTCCTAATGACAACAACCTTTTTTACAACAGTTTTTTTGCTCTCCTGAAAGGTACCCATTTTCACATTCGATAGTTTGACATGGTAGCGACAAAATGATCGAAAAAGTAAAAATTTCATTTTTAACGGTGAAATTACGACTTTGATTATAAAAACTAAATATATTGTATGTCTCGACTTCATACTCACATGTGCACAAAACCATAAAGAAACGCAGCAATACTTGAAATGTAATTGGATACTTTTGTGCAGCGCCGCACGACTGCTTCGTAGGAGCCCAGATGATCTTGATTAGAATGAAGAATTGTATAGGGTAACCGAAAAATACGCCCATTGCGGCCACGATTTTAACGACCTGCGACAATCTGCAAATAAATAAGAAGGTAAATAATAAATATTCATGCATACTCGTATCGCTCCACTACTCGCTATTTCAAACTTACATTTCATTTGGATTCAAATTCAAAGTAATGCTGCCCTCAACCTCTTCGCCCCAGCGCAGATATCCAATGGAGCCGGTGAAAATGAAGAGTGCCGTAACTATTACCATAGTTATATTTAGCACACCAAAGACTCTCGTGAAATTTTCTGGATTTCGCATTTTGTTGCGTAAAGGCAAAATCAGAGCAATTCCTTCGTATGAGAATAGCGCAGTGCCGAAGAATAGTGCCATTTGAGAGGGGCTAGTTATTAGATGGCGTTCACTTGGTGAGGGTAATGGATCTTTCAGCGCTATCCCGAGCGTGGCAAAGAGGCCGAAGAGTAACGCAAAATTGGCCAACATCGAAACTGGTGAAATATATTTGATATTGGTGAGCAGAGATGGTATCATTGCAGGCAGTAGGGTGATGGCCATTGTAGTAGTCGCACTGATGTCAACGCCATTTTGAATAAGAACCTGAAAGCAAAATAACACTTGTTTATAAAAGTCATGTACATACATACATACAGTATCGGTAATATCTACAGCATGTCATTTCAAAGTGATATTGTTTGCCACTTATGTTTATTTATTTTTAAGAAATTTCAATTAAAATACAGTATATTCTCTTAGAAAATTTTAAACTTTATAATAGAATGAACTGTATTTTAATTGGAAATTCTTATAAATAAGTAAATAGACAAAGTGGCAAACAATATCACTTTGAAATGACGTTATGTAGATATGAGCCGTACCGAAGTTTGTTTAAAATAATAGAAATGTTTACCAAAAAGTTAAAACTTTAGCACACTGTAAAAAAAAGTTCTGGTTAGATGGCGCAAAAAACCTCGATGAGGATTGACCAGCTTGTGAATTTTTATATAGGCTGCGTTTCTTTATACATTCCGGATAATCCCATTTCACAGCCAGAATAAACATAATGCGTTTGAAATATACGTCAACATATCATCAGGAACGTTCTAAAGAATAAATAAACAAAAAAGTTTATTCCAAACCTTCAGAATGAATAAAGAAATGCAGCCACAAATTCTTTGAATTTTTTTTTTTTATTTCACTTGGCTACATATTTATATTGCCAGAGTATATTTACGTCGCTGGTTCCGTATAGTAAGTTTTTTTTCAGACTGGCACTTGTGTGCGAATTTTGCAAACATTTCAGTTGCTCAACATAAGAAAACCTTATTGGCTGTCGCCCTCGGCAGGCAATGGCAAACATCTGAGTATAATTCGGCTATGAAAAACAGCTTCCCATAGAAATGCAATCGCCGTTCGGAGTCGGCTTAACACTTTAGGTCCCTCCCCTTTGCCTGGCAACATCTAGGCGCACGCCACAAATCGGAGGAGAAGCGTCAATCAATGCTGCTTGCTAAATAAACGAAGTCGTCTACTTTTTCAAACTTTTTTCGCGGCATAGAGCCAACTTCTTTTCATACTGTAGTAAGCGGCTTTGAAATCCACAAATATGTGGTGTCTTTTTCAATGTTGGGCCTACGTTGAATACCTAGTCTATGGTGGATTTTCTGTGCCAATCAGTTCATTGATGGTAAGACCTTGTACCCAATGCTTAGAAGGCTGATATTGCGGTAGCTGGCGTGTATGGCTGGGTCGCCTTTCTTGTGGATTGGTCAGAGCACACTTAAATTCCAGACGTCGGACATGCGTTCATCTGACCATATTCTGCATAAGAGTTGTTGCATGCACTTTATGAACTCCTCGCCATCGTACCTCGTCATAGTTGGGCGGTGGGACATCGAGTCCGTTCATCGTCGACTAGGACCTCGGGTTAGCCTTCTAAACTAGCTTCAATAGGTTGGAAAAGTTTTCCCTACATAATTTAAGTACATACGTTCGGCACATCGGTCTCTAGGTCGCAATGTTTATTCTTACTATTCCTGGTCTTGATACCTTCCCTAATTCGCATAAACTCTGTTAAAATTTTCGAGCGTTTCAAGCTCTTCGCACTTCCGTATTTCGGCCTCTCTCTTATTATTACAGAAAATACAAAATACGACTCGAGTCCCTCTTGGGTCGTTTCGTCGTGGAATACTATTTGTCAAAAATATGACCATAAAATTCGATGGATCTCTAGACTTTCTCAATCAAAGTTATTCTACAAATGTTTACATATTTGCAAACATATGCGACCAAAAAAAACCTATCCTAGCGACTTATGTATATCCACTCGTCGAAGATGAATACATGTCATAACTGCCCAATTTCAAAGTTCTTCTATGCATTTTGCAAGGATCGACGAAGGATTGTGAAACTGAAGGACATACATATGTATGTATGACCAAGTAAAGCTCTTGTGCAGATCAAAAAATTAACCATCCTCAAAATTGAGAGTGCAAAGTAATAGTTCTCGTGGAGAGAAGTTGCCAATTCTTGCAGGGAAATTTTTTGCCAACACGAATTTGCAATCACGAAAAACATACATACATATGATTGTGGCACACGTGTGCATTTTTGTCCACGATAATTTTAAGAAACAATTTCGTTAGATTTCAAATTTTATAAACTTGAGCGATTTTCTAGCGAAAAATGTATCACGGACTTTACCACTTTTTAGCTATATTATATTATCTACCATGTTTTACCAACCGGGATATTCGATAAAAAATCCGGTTTATTCGATAATCGAAAAATCAAGATTTCAAAAAACCGCCTTTAGCTATTCAAAAAAAAAAACTAGTGGAAACCAGTTTGGAAAAACCGAGTTAATTACCCTAGTAAGCCTGGTTTTAACTAGAAACGCCTACCAACATGTATTTCGACTTTCGCAATTTATTCGAAATTTCGGGTATGTAGGAGCTTATCGGACCTCATATTCGGATTCAGCGGGTCGAAATAAATGTCGGTTGTTGTTGTTGTTGTTATTGTGGTAACGGCTACAACAATCCCGCCCAGATCGGTTAGTCCCTCAATCGTTCTCGTTTAGCTCTACTAACGGCAGCTCTAGGAAGCGTGCAGCCTCGACGGGGTCTGTCCATAGGGACAGGGGCGTTAGCGTGGTGGGATTTAGAGGGCATACGAAGAGATGCTGTGAGTCATTGGGTGACTCTCCGCATGCCGGGCATTCATAGAGAACATCTTCGTTTAATCTGCTCAGGTATGAGTTCAACCTGCTGCAGTGGGTGGGTCTGGTTAAAAGTACACCACTTTTTAATGCTGGTGATATTATTATTAATAGGCGTGCTTTATTTGACATGATATTTAAGATATCAGCTTATTTTGTATGGAAGACTTAGCCAATATAGTTATGCAATTATTAACTAAAATTTCCGATTGTTATAAACATAAATTGGATTTTTTTGATCACTTCACTAACCTGATGCAAATTTTCCGTAATGAAAACGAAATATATCGAACAGAAACCAAATTGTGTCACACACAAGAAAGTCTCCACAATTGTTCTCATCAGTTTAGACAATTTTCGCATGGGTGGTGGTCCACATTCAAACACTTTTTCCACTGTATCTGGATAATCGAAGAATTCGACGCCTGGCGCCTTCTCCACCGCCAGAATCGAGCCATCGATCAACAAGCGTTCGCAATGCACACAAATAACCGCTAGAATAGGCAGAAGCACTGTAGCGCCGACTAGACCACCATTCTTGAAGCAATCGCCCATGGCGAAAAGGCCAGCGCCCACATTACCTTTGAAGAGATGAGTAGCCGTTTCTAAGTTGCTGCAAAAAACAATAAATAAATAACAACAAAAAAATATATACATATATGTACATTAGACTGCACCACCAAAAAAAAAGTTGCGGTTTTTCCGCCCGGATTACAAAATCTATTATATTTCAAGACGTCCACAAATATATTTCGGAAAAATATTAAGATTTACGTGAGCTGGACGGGATTTGAAAATACCTCCAAAAATGCAGTTTTTTATGAATAAAAATAGTTTCTTAAATAACTTTTTGAAAAAAATGCCCTCAGATGACGAAACAGAGTAAACTTAAAAAATCTTCATAAAAATATATAAAAATCTTTTTTTCAACGGAATCGTAATAATGAGATTTTTGATGCTGTTTTTTTTACTTTTTTCAAAGATTGATTTACGAAAACTTAAATAAGTTGGCCAAAACTATTCTGATTTAGACTTATCGGGTATCAGTAGAAAGGTATTTTCCCACTAATTTTTATTTCTTACCTCATTCACGTCCAGATCACGTAAATCTTAGTATTTTTCCCAAATATTTTGGTGAAAGTTTTAAAATATAATAGATTTTATAATTCCAATGGAAACACAGTACCGATTCTTTTTTTTGTATAGGGTGTGATGCAGTCTAATGTACATACATACATATATGGAAAAAAGTATTCATATAAAAAATTCGAAACATTCAACATATCAAAAATTAAATTATGCAGTTATTCACATACATAGTTACATTCGTGTATTTGCATACGTGCACATGTACATATGTATGTATGTAAGCCATGGAAAATTTTATACTCGACTTGATATGGCTAGTGCCTGAAGTGTCTCTATATGTTTGCGTATAATACATAGTATGTGTATTATAATAAATAAAATTGCGAAAAAGTGCATACCTTGTGCGGTGAGTCTTGCTAACACCTGTTCCCTCAACATCTGCACCCAATTCGTTGGTGTCTTTGCCATTTTTCACTTCCAATGTTACGCCCATATTCTGTTACTTTTACGCCTCACTGTCTATTTTGGTTTTGCAAAACTTATTTATTTTTGTTCAAAATTTATTTTCTTCAAACGTAATATCTTTGATTTATTTTTATTGTGCTATTAACTGCGAAATTCTGCTTATGCGTACTTAGTTTAATGTTGTGATTTTTGCTTGTATTTGACTAGTCTGATCTTTGACGCCCTTGACTGTGTTTGAAGTGAATAACGGTCAAGACAGTCATGAACCAACTGAAAAAGAAAACATAGAAATAAATAAAGCATTTGGTATTGTGTTTTGATTGAGTGACTTTGCTTAGAATTGAGTGTGGTTTTAAAAGTTACAATGAGCAAATTTCACCTAGAGTTTTTACCGGTATTTTACGGTGGATAAGAAATAATTAAACTTCCCTACATATTTCTTAAAATATATTACTATACTTTTTTAATCCGCGCAAAAAAAAAACTGTGGCCTGGAGATATATTAAAATTCCTCAAATAATGTTTCACAACAAAATATGTAATTAGCAAAATGGTTCAAAATTCGAAATAAATTACTGCAAGTGAGTGAATTATGTTTCTAACGGAACTTTTTGTAGCCATTTAAATTTTTTGGTTAAAGTCACTTCTTTTTTTTGTACAACTTAAAAACCGGAATGACGGTTCAATGTACCAGAGATGTCAGTTTTCAAAAAACATCGATGCAGGATCGATGTTTTCAAACATCGATGTTTTTATGAACTATAACGTAAGACGGAAACCATCGATAGTCGTGTTAATAGTATCGATAGTTTGCCAGCCCTATGCCATTTTTATTTTACGACTGCAGATGTCGCAATTACCATACAAATATACTATGTATGCACACATCAACTTGAACGATATGTACTCTTATTTTTCTTTTGTGACAAGTGATTGACACAGGAAAATTAAAAGCAAACTGTCGACATAATGCACTTGACTTAGTGACAAGGAAATATAAACAAAGTGCTTTTTAAGATAGGTCTTTCCCGATTTGTCTATGCTAATTTGCCGCGCTTACCATTGTACCCAAGTGTTACGTTTTTTTAAATAGGGAATTCCTTTAATAGCAAATGATTCTCGAAAAGCTCAAAAGTTAAAAGACTTTTACATAAGTGCCAAAATTTATATGAAAATCATATGAGAGTTTTGAACTTTTTTGCCCAGAAGAAATGCATGCGTAGGCATGGGTAGAGATGTACATAACTATGAGTATCATAATTACATCACAAACACCATTAATCTGTAACGGATCGATATGAACAAGTGATTTTTAAGCAAAAAACCAACTGAAATTGGGACCACCTTGATGCACCACCTTTCAAAAAAAATGATAATTTACGAAATCGGTTGCGGTAACACACATACATAGTCAAATAAACCCAACGCGAATAACTAAAATAAAAACTCGAAATCCATTTTTGTCGTATTTTTTACTTTATGAATTACTTCCAGCAAATAAGCGAATTATATGTGCCCGATTTATTTGCTTTAAATATTTAATTAAGTAATTTATATATACCTACTTATAAAAGAATTTTTTTCTTAAGAGATTTTAATCATTATCGTGTATGATCGCTAATTGGAGTACGCATTTTTTTGATTCAATTAACATGTTAAATTAGTGGTGATAAATCATACGGAGGAATTTTTATAACGAGCATTGTATATTGCTCCAGTTTAACTGCCATAAGCTCATTACATACATACATACATATGTATGTATATAGGTATTACTCGTGCAAATTTATGCCAACATACATATATACATTAAACTTCTGCATGAGTACAGTAGACTTGGAAATTCTACTTCATATACAAAACACTCTGCGTTCTGAATTTTGTAATTTATGAAAATTCATTTCGTTTTAAATTTTCCACATACCTTCAAATGGAAGAATGTGAATGAATGAATGAAAAACATTTAAATCATTCAAACTCATTTTGGTTAGATTTTTTTTACAAACAAATTTTTTCATATAAAAATCTTGCTGTTCTCTACACATGAACGCATGGTACTGGGAATTGAAGAATCATTTAGAGCAAATTGAAACTGTGCATATAAAGTTGACAACAAGAAAATTTACACATATTTTTCCGCTATTTAAGAATGGACATACATATCGGGCCCTAACCGCCAAAATAACGTAAGCGACATTTTTTCAAAACTTTATTCTTGATGCAGAAATATTCTTAGAAAATTTTGAAAAAAATGTCGCTTACGTTATTTTGGCGGTTAGGGCTCGATATGTATATATCTTCTATTTAGCTACAAAAAGCTAACTTGAAACTAGTTGACTAGTAATGCAGGAGTAATGAAGGAGATTGTTTTCTTTAAACTCGTTTCTATTTAAATAGTCTGCACTTCGCAAATACTTTTTTAAATTGAGGACGAATAAAAGGAAGATCGAAATTTCAGATTATCATTTTGAAATTATGTCTGACGGAGTTCGAATATGGGACCACCTACAGCAGAATATGAAAACAAGTAAATAAAAATAAAAAAATAAAAATAAAAATATTTTGTTTTTCCTATTGATATTTCATGTCCAAAAGTAATTAGTTATACTGGTATAATAACTAAAAGAAGTATGTACTATTGACAGCCAAAATCAAGCTCCTTTAATCACCTTTTCTATGGCCGGATTGCAAAATACAAGTTGGGGGGTTCTTACGGGACACTGTCTTACACCATCTCACGCGTTCAAGATAGGACTTACACAGAGTAAAGTATGCATGGCAGATTTCGGAAGATCAGGATTGAGCTACTAAGCTCTTGTTACTTATAATAACTAAAATAAATAGCAGACCAAAGCACAACAAATTTCTAAAACTCGCTAAAATATGAATCATGACTACTAATTATACATCAACGTTGCATTGTTGCATCGCCCCGATGTACCCAGGCAACGTAAATATAATTATATTTATGCATTAAAATGATTTAAACCAATTCTA
>NW_016167014.1:0-1698 GCF_001687245.7 Rhagoletis zephyria | reverse complement strand
AGTTATACTGGTATAATAACTAAAAGAAGTATGTACTATTGACAGCCAAAATCAAGCTCCTTTAATCACCTTTTCTATGGCCGGATTGCAAAATACAAGTTGGGGGGTTCTTACGGGACACTGTCTTACACCATCTCACGCGTTCAAGATAGGACTTACACAGAGTAAAGTATGCATGGCAGATTTCGGAAGATCAGGATTGAGCTACTAAGCTCTTGTTACTTATAATAACTAAAATAAATAGCAGACCAAAGCACAACAAATTTCTAAAACTCGCTAAAATATGAATCATGACTACTAATTATACATCAACGTTGCATTGTTGCATCGCCCCGATGTACCCAGGCAACGTAAATATAATTATATTTATGCATTAAAATGATTTAAACCAATTCTACTTTTACCCAATGACTCTATTTTTCACATGTTGATTACAAGTAACAAAAATGTATGTATGTAGGTGTGTATGGATGTGGGAAGCATCGTATATTTACAAGTATGGAATCCCATGATACAAAAAAGAAGCTAAGTAGTTTCATTACTACTATTTTTTTATTATAAAGCAGATGTTTGACATTTCTCCAGATGAAAACATTAAGCATAGCTTTGCCACATCGTAATTTTAGCTCAGCTTATTATTAGCTTTTTTAATTCTAAAATAAATCAACGATCTCAAGATTTATAAAAAATGTGTCACCAAAAAATACGTTCCAAAGCATCCCTGTTGATATTATAATTCAAATGCAAATTAGAATATAAGATTTTCCGCGATATTCATCATACAAATTTATCATCTTACTTGTCCGTATGTCGCTGTGGAAAGAAATATGTTTTCTTAAAAATAAATGCAAATTTTCCCTTTTTTTTCCACCGGCAGGCATGAATATGGTATTAAAAACAGAAACAATGACAACGAATTTTACACACATTGTTGTATTTTTGCGCAAAACGATAAGTTTCACAAATATTTTAAATTATTGCCTGGAACATACACATTTATCGTTATTATTGGAAAAGCAAGACTTGGCATGCATTTTTAATTTCTTATTTAATCAGTTCAATTTTTCTAATATATTTCTCAATTTACATTTCAATTACGTAAAAATCAAAACCCAACAGAATTCTACATGTTAAGTGCTATGGATTGGGTAACCGCTTACACGCAAAGCCCATTTAACAGATTCTTATGTGACAACTCTCATGCGAAGCTAAGTATGCGTAACTGGGCTATAAGGGCCGGTTGCTCGAAGCCTGCTAGACACTAATCCCCGGTTAAACATCGTTATCGACGTTATTGACTCCCTGTTATATGTCTTTGACCAGGAAGCAGCATAGGCAACCTCTTTGTTCTCCATGCACATTTCAAGTTTCTTTGTAAAACTAATAGATATGTATTATTTTTACATAAAAATGCTTTTGTCGAATAACTCAGCAGGCGTTTGCAGGTTTGTAATAGATATAAAAAGGAATTGCTGGACCAAAGGTTGAATTCAAAATGCTAAATGCTAAAGTCCTCCTAAATCAATTGTATAGGCATGAAAAGAGTATGTACATACATATGTACTTATATGTATGTGTCGCCGAAGCAAGCATCACGCAGATGATCTTTAGAAAGTTTTAATAAATCCCTTTATTGGATGGATTATAAGTTTTGAAAAATTTCTGCTTGTCTAATAAAAGTTTTTATTTTAATGACGT
>NW_016167012.1:0-22560 GCF_001687245.7 Rhagoletis zephyria | reverse complement strand
AATTGAATTTCAATTTCGCAATTGAGGCTGAGTGAAGGTAACTTCAAAAACTGTAGCAATAAAGATTTGGGATCAAGTAAGTTTGATTAAAAATGGATTCCGCAGCAGCTGAGCGCAAATTTTTTGATTTAGCATTAATAAAAATTTAATATAATGTTAATAATATACAATTGTAATGCAATATAAAAATAAATCGTTATAAAAACTGAATTGGCATATTTTCTTGATAAAGAGGAATAAACTCAACTCCACTCAATTTCCCGATGTAATAAAAATTGGTTAATTTTTTACCATATGGTCCATTTTTTGGTCCGAAAAATAAATTGGAAATGGCAACCGTGGTTGTGAGCACTAACTTTTCGTTTCGTTTGTTTCCCTATTTCTCTACATGCAATTATTTTGTTTGCGTTAGCTATCGCGAATGCTAGCAGAGAAAAGTTACCGCTCACAAAATGTTCCCGATAGATTTGAATCGTTTGTTTCTCGTTACCATGTATGAGCGAAACTAAACGATATCGAAACGTTTGCTATTGTTTGTTTTCGTACTCTGTGTAGACTAGAAGTGTCAAAAGATACATACCGCTCATACACAGGCTTTACTGATACACTTTGTAAGTCGTTAATATATTGTTAATACATATTGCATTAGTAGATAAATTACCAGACGAACATGTTGGAGAATCCAACCACTAAATGTTATATATCGCAATCAAAATCGAACGGAAATTTCCGAATCGAAGTAAAAAATAATAATGTAGTTCATAAACATGATTCAATAATTAATGGTTTGCTCGCTAGCGACATTAGAATTTTGATACTCCCTTACAAAAGGTTGCACACACACACACCCTACACAGTGCCTTGCTAAGGGAGCCGATTTTGTCAAGAGGGAGCGTTTTCTGAGCAAACCTTATATTATTGAATGAGTTTCTTAGCATGTTGCTGTATTAAGTGCTTAAATTGTGTATAAAAGCATGCTATAAGAGAGTTTTTGGTATGAGCAATCCATTTCTGCGCTTATCTTTTCCTTAAAGCTTCCCCCAGAGGGCGCAACAGTGAAAGTTTCCACATTTTCTTCTAAACCAATTTTCGCAATTTGGTAAACTCCAAATTTATTTTAGACCCATGATTTCTTAAGGAAATCTCGGTTAACTTTCGTAACAGGCAAAAAAAAAAAACCTCATAGAAGAGCTCTTTATAATACGGCTCTATACACAATTTTCTTTTTCTAAACCTCCAATTTAGCTCTTACTTAATTAAACTTATACATACATTTCTTTTCACAGGCTTCAGAACATAAACGCAGCCAGAAAGAAATTGGTGATATTGCTGGTGTAGCCGATGTAACAATAAGGCAGTCGTATAAATTGATGTATCCCCATGCATTAAAGTTATTTCCGGAGGATTTCAAATTCACTACCCCTATTGATCAGCTACCACAAATGTAGACATAATGAGCTTTTATAAATCCGATTAATACCTTAGTAAAGTGGATCCAAAATAAACATTTGTGAAAAAAAAATGAATAAGTAAAGATCATTTATAGAAATACAATCATGATAAAAACATAGCAAGGTAGAACCGTTCTCTCAATTTGTCGGCCATGATTTTTTTTTGAAGTTTGCCAGCATTTTAAAATCATATAAAATTGAAAATAAAAAATTGATTTATTCGAAATTGCTGTTGCTTGAGATTGAAAATGAAAATGTGTGTGTGAGTTTGTGAGTAAATTTAAAAATTAAAATGTTTGGAAACGTCAAGAATTTTAAAAATAACTCTCAGCGGTTCTACTTTACTATATTTTTTTCATGAATACAATTATTTACCTTATAAGTTGTTTCTAAAAAATACTTTTGTCACTCAATAAATTTATATTCAATAAAGTAATAAAACATTGTCAGTTATTTTTTTAGTACTATAAAGGTCGCAAGGAATGCCGAACTCGAACTGCGGGAGTCAGGGTGTTCGGAAATCGCCACCATAATGGAAAACAAGAGTGGCCAACGTTTTGTGCAACTTAGTGGAACAGCCATTAGGGCCCTCTACCAAACGATAACTAAACGCTAGAATCCATACTTGGTAGCCAAAATACACCGTCCGACAAAACATTGTGCATACATAGTTATGAGAAAATCCAACAAACTTGAGAAAATGCAGACAAAAATAAGTTACAGGTGTCGCACTACACCCAGAAAAAGGTTTAGTTATAATTACCAAGATTTGGTTATATTGACCAAGTAACAAAGTTGGATATGGCGAAATAAATATCTAGTTCACGAAAGTCTGCAATTTACTTGAGACTTCTAGTTGGGACAAATGTATATTTGTTAATAATTACAAAACGACTACCTGATTGGACAATATTGTTAGTTGAATAAAATCATTGTTGAGCAAATATAAAAAATGCTTTGGTTGATACCAGTTGTCAGTTAATTTTGTGAACTTGCTGTAGGCTTGAATCAGCTAACCGTTTATTATTGAAAAAAACGAACCGTTTATTATTGGAAACGATTCAATAAGTGGGATTGTGTGCATTGCTCAGCTGGCGCTCTTCGTATATGAAACACAAATGTGCTCAGAGAGCGCTCAGCATTCTTCAGGGGTGGCTCACAAGCATGAATATGTTCCGCTCTCAAACCAAATCGGTGTTGCCTCAACTAAGATTTGGTAACTATGACTAAACCATGTGTTGAAAGAAAGCTTATCTGCATTAGCAGAGCTTAATTGGGCAATTCACAAGGTGTTGTGAAGTTATATTTTCCTAACAAAAGTTGTGTTAAAACACGACGGTTGTGAACACCTGTTACGATTATTTATTATATCTCAGCACTTAACCTCACATAACACCAAATAAACATAGGTTGCAGAGTTGTATCGTCATGTGTTATTTTTCTTCACAAAACAATAACAACATTTTTACAACTGTCATGAAATATCATGACTTCACGACAAATACGACACCTTGTCAATTGCCCAAGTAACATCCTTTTATGAACCATACGTTAAGTTGAATGGAATTTGTAGAAATATCCTTCAAAGAAATATTTATTAGTATTTACCAAACACTTGAACTAAATTAACGATTTGGTACAACTTAGATGAATATTGGAAGCATGGTAATCCTTTTTCTCAGTGTATGTAACAAAATACCGATTTAGTGCGATTAATTAAAAACTTTCTATTTTCTACGTTTAAAATATGATAAATAAATGTAAAAAATAATTAATTTGGGTGTGTAAATTTACATATCAGTTAACATATGAGCGCACACGCGCACCAATGCTTACCCCTGCATATGAAATGGAATAATAACTACACTCAGAAAAAGGTTTAGTTATAATTACCAAGATTTGGTTATAGTGACCAAGTGGCATAGTTGGATATGGCGAAATAAATATATAGTTCACGAAAGTCTGCAATTTACTTGAGACTTCTAGTTGGGACAAATGTATATTTGTTAATAATTATAAAACGACTACCTTGAGTGGACAATATTGTTAGTTGAATAAAATCCTAGTTGAGCAAATATAAACAATGCTTTGGTTGCTACAAGATTTCAATTAATTTTGTGAACTTGCTGTAGACGTGAATCAGCTAACCGTTTATTATTGAAAAAAAAGTTTCAGTTTGACACAAATAAAAATTTACTCGATGGTTGTTGTGTTTACTTTCTTCTTTTATTTGCATATATTAAGCATAAAAAATACATACATATTTACATAAACAGTCACTAGTGTAAATAATACATATGTATATGGTGGTAAGAATTTCCTAAAAAGAAACGATGAAACAAGAATAGTCGAGCGAAAACCCAGGTCAATATTTGCTGGAAGTGATGGTTTAAGTATACTGCTTTGCTTTTTCCTTTGCTAAATAGATACTTTCAAATTATAATTCACATGAATTATATATCCATTGAGAAATCGGTTGGCATCAAACTTATACTTACTTTATATTTTTAAATAACTATGCGCACACCGAAACAACTCGCGGCGATGGCAAAACTGAACCTGAGGCAAACAAGTTTGGGCATGTCATAGCACACACTTTTCTTTCTCTACCTAGCCAGTGATCGACATGCCATAGCTTACTGAGCGCTCTGTGACCACACGCGTGTTTCACCCATATACGAACAGCGGTAGCGGAGCAATGATTTCCACACACAGTCTCATTCATTGAATCGTTTTTATGCAATGGTCGGCATACTAGCGCATTCAAACGATTCAATAAGTGGGACTGTGTGCATTGCTTAGCTGGCGCTCTTCGTATGTGAAACACACATGTGCTGAGAGAGCGCTGAGCATTATTTAGGGGTGGCTCACAAGCATGAATATGTTCCGCTCTCAAACCAAATCGTGGTTGCCTCATCTAAGATTTGGTAACTATGACTAAACCATGTGCTGAAAGAAAGCTTACCTGTATTAGCAGAGCTTAATGACATCCTTTTATGAACCATACGTTAAGTTGAATGGAATTTGTAGAAATATTTGTCACCTTACCTTTTGTTTACAAAAGCCGACCTACCTAATGTCCCAAATAAATGCACTTACCGTGCGCAACAACAACACAAGGGGGGCCAAACGAAACAAACAAATGCACGCACAAAAGGGAGATGACAAGAAAAATTCCAAGCAACCGGCTGGCTCAGTGGAGACGGCGGGGTTGCTTGCAAGGGGCATGTCTGCATCATTTACCAATACATCAGTATCAGAAAAACTTTATGTGGGGTAATAATTTCAAGATGTTTAATATCTTTTCGATTCAAATCGAATATTATTTTTATGTGCTATTGGGCTAACCTAATATTCGCAGATTGCATTTTGGTACGCACGGCGTTGGATTTTTTTTTGCGTCACCCGAAATTGGCTTGCGTACGTTTGCATATGATTTCATTGAGCGAAACGTCAAATCAAAATGTCACGCAGAACAAAAATTGGAAATTGAGTTATATTACATTTTCATTGGCCCCAAATGCGTGCTTTGAATCAGTCATTTGAAGGCGTTTGCACTGCTTGATTCGCATTTCGTTTACCTTCTCATCAATTGAAAACGGAAAAGAAAAACAAAATGAATGTATACAAACACTTCAGGCCAATAGTTTTGGACACAAAGGAGACAATTATTCTTTGCTTTAACTAAAATGTGCGAATTTATGCGTAAATTAACAATTTTTATACACAAATATCAAAGATTTATTTATTACGTTGAGTTTGTTTTGATTTTAAAACGTCAAAAACAAACAAAAGCTTTTGGAGAGCTTTTGTTTTTGAGTATGTTCAATAAAAAAGTTCAGAAATTGGGACGCATTTGCTTTGTCATTTTGATTAAATGTGTTGAAATGCGTCATTTTGGAGATACGAATTTGTATGGAGAAATGTCTGATTTGGCTTCGCATTTCAGATTTTTCGCCCAAATAACGCATTTGGGCTCAATGTAAATGTAATATTAGCTTCATACGCAAGCCGTTCAATTTCGGTTTGTCCCATACAAGTTGTATGTGTATGAAAAATTTTTAACAGTAAATTGGCGGCGTGCGTGTATATTAGGTTAGCCTGTAAATTTTGCTACCTTTCCATATTTTTGCCAGCTACTTTAATATTGGTCACCGAGTATTTGAAATTAGCAAGAAACCGCAATATTTTTTGAAGCGTGCTTTGACAGATGATTAACCATGCCTTATTTGAAGATCAGTGGCAAGGCGAGTTCACACCTTTGGCAGGTGTTGCCAATCGGCCCTATGCTGAATATCGTCATCGTCGACGATCTTCAGCGCATCAGTAACATGGCTGACGATCACAGTATACCAGTAGAAAAGGTTTTTGTTTTTGTAGCTGTTTCGTGGTGAAAGTCCTTTATGGGGACCAAATTTCCCCACAAGAAATTGGACGCATGGTTGCTTTTGCGTCCCAAAAGAATGAATATTAGAAAACATTAAAAAAAGTCTAAGGTAATACAATTATATTCAACTAAAAATAATCACAATAATTTGCACTTATGAGTTAATGGGATAATCATGCGTAAAAGTTCTTCAACTATTATTTTTCACAAAATAATTTTGCGGATCAGATTGCTCGGAGCGCTTGTGTTGTTTACCAAGAAAATGCAGCCCTGTTGGTTTTTATTTCTGTATCGCATCGCGGTGAGTTTCTATTTGGGTGGTCTCCCAAATCGGCCGGGAATAAGGTTAGTCATTTTAAATTTTATATCTTTGTTCGTCGACATTATATGACATGTCATCATTGCAGGCTATTGTTGCAGAACAAAACGCTGCAACCACTGCTGTGGTAAATATGTTCCAGCAGAACTGCCCACCGCCGTCGGTGTAATGATTTCGATAGCTGAACAAACGCCATCTCCTGGGCATTCCCACAGCTTGCCGACACTAGCTATTATATGACGTGTGAATGCAACTGCGGCTAAATTTGGTTATTAACAGTGCAATAGTACCATGTCATTGGCAAAAGCACTAAGGGCTGCTGGCACATAGAGGTTGTAAAGTTTTTGGTATCGATGAACTTACTCGAAAACGACGATGGCCGAAAACATATGATGAAACATCTTCTGGCAAGCCCTTGACATAGTTAAGTCAGACGGAGGCTTCACATACGATATTTCACACATGGCTGGAATTCGTTAGCGGACAGAGCAAACATTTTCAAAATATTTATCGTTCTGCAGAACGTGCATGCATATTCGATTCCGATATTATGGGTTGATTACGGAGGACAACCGGCCAGTGGCTGAAATGGTATTACCGATGGCAACTAGCAACTGAAAGCTGGCAACTAAGTTGCTATATTGGCAACTGCATTCTTGTGGCTGCAGGGAAATTTTGATTGAGATACTTTATTTCTTTTTTCAACTTTTTTTTTAATTGTACCACCTTGAACTTTATGAAACTTAATTATTGCTATTCATAATAAAAAACATTTTCATTTCAGTGGCGCTGTCCATAGGCAACCCAACTGAGGTTCCGTTCCCATCCATAACACGGGTCAACAACGTTTTGTTCTAGGAAAGTGTAGGGTCATTTTCGAAGTAATTTTTTGCGTAGAATCCGAATCCGGGGTTTAAATTGCTCTATCACGTCAGTATTTTGAGATATCCTAACCTAAAAGTGCAAAAACGCTGTTTTTGCCCATTTTTGAGGTTATGTAGCTACGCAGAGTTTGCTCTTCATAAAAAAGTAAACGTGGTATTTTAAAGTATAAGTCTTCCTCTTTTAAATGCCGTTGAGTTTGCTTAAATATCTATTTTAAAAGTATAAGTCTTCCTCTTTTAAATGCCGTTGAGTTTGCTTAACTATCTTTATTTTTCACGGAGATATCGCATTTTGAAGTATCCATGTTTATGAATTTAATCGACCGTATCACGTCTCATGTTATCTCAATGGATTTTCGAATATCGAAAAATTCACAAACATGGAAACTTCAAAATGCGATATCTCAGTGAAAAATAAAGATATTTAAGCAAACTCAACGGCATTTAAAAGAGGAAGACTTATACTTTAAAATACCACGTTTACTTTTTTATGAAGAGCAAAATCTGCGTAGCTACATAACCTCAAAAATGGGCAAAAACAGCGTTTTTTGCACTTTTAGGTTAGGATATCTCAAAGTCCTGACGTGATAGAGCAATTTAAACCCCGGATTCGGATTCTACGCAAAAAATTACTTCGGAAATGACACTACACTTTTATAGAACATTCCGAACCCATTTTTTTGCAGACCTGTGTAATCGATCCATAAGTCATAGTCGCACGAACTAATCAAGGCTATCATAGAATCCATCGTAGTCCAATTTTTCGTGAAATCTACGAAAATGCTATTAAGTTCGAGTAGCTACGTATGCAGCGCTTGCTTTGAATACACACGTTCATAGCAGTTCAGATTCAGTGATCGCTTTTTCGTAGATTAAAAAAAAACATCGGACTACGATATGTTTTCTCCTTTGACAAGATGTTGGAGAATCACGGCAGCACAGCCGTATACCTACTCTATGCTCTTACGCGCATATGCTAAATTTCTCGCACCTAGCTAAAGTGCTTGACAAAGGGAGAACGCATATCTTCAACATAATAACTTAAACTAAAAAAGTTTAAGGCATGCAATAAAAAAATACAACAGAACCAAAAAATGCTCTCAAAACTATTAAACATAAAAAATTGCACGAATAAAATTCATAATTTAAAATAAAATATCGCAATTGTTTTTTATATGTACATACATATTTACAAAATAAATCTTAAAGCACCCACAGTAAGTCCTAAACATATAAATGACTAATAAGAAAAATAATAAATAACAGTAATATGAAAAAGTATGTCGAGAAATCTCTAAATAGTAGCGAAACTGTATCTCAATAATAACAAGTAATTTTAAGCAAAAAATACAACCGACTTCAATGCGCATTTAGGTCGTTCTGGTTACGTAGATCCGACTGTCCTCCCTTTTTTTAAAATCCTTAAAAAATGAATACGTATTCTACAGAAAAAATCAAGATACATATTTAAGGATTTTAAGTAAAAATAAATAAAGGAAAACTTGTTCGTGATATCTCGACCAAGGTGTATTCATGATACAAAAATCTGAAGGTAAAACCGCTGAAAAGCAGCCTGAACATTTTTAAAGTTTGCTAACATTACAAAAATGTTTTCAAATTTCCAATCTCAAATACATTCTCATTTTCATTCTCAAATAAATGAAAATTTCAATATTTTCATCTATTTGTTTTTTGTTTTACTTTTATTTGGCATTTGAGTTGCTCTCAAAATTTCAATTTTATAAAATAGACAAACTTCAAAAAATAAATGATGGCCGACGAATTGAGCAAGCGGTTTTACCTTTAAATATTTGTATCATGGGTGTATTAAACAAGGGGCCGTATGCATAAAACCTAAGCAAATGCTTTTTCTTAAAATTTCAGACCTTTCACAAAATTTTTTCAAATAAATTTAAGTGAAAGGTATGAAAATCTGAGAAAAAGTAATTGCTTAGTTTTTATGCATACGGCCCAAGGTGTTATTAACAACTCAGTGCGGCTCTCTTTTAAGATACTATTATGTAGAAAAATATGAACGATTCAAAATTCATACAAATGGATGTTTCTTCTGAGAGCATGGTCAAATTCAATCACGCTTTGTTAAATACAATTTGATCTCTACCAAATAATATACTTCCTCTGTAAATATTTTATGAATTGTTCCAAAATTCGCTCCGAGCGCGTTCACTGTTGATCATTTGATTTAAATAGTTTGTCAAACAATTAATACTATAGTTTGATCTGAGTTAATATATTCTTCAGTAATTAATTATATTATATTAAAACATAAGCTTATGAGAAATCATTTAGTCTTAACATGCATATTTTATATCGTGTTCCAAAACTCGCTCCGAGTGCGTTCACTATTGATCTTTTGATTCAAATATTGTTTGTGAAGCTTTCAGTAGTGAAGTTTGATCGGAGTTCATATATTATTCAGTAATTAATCATATTAAATTGAAATATAAACGCATAATATGGTAGAAAGTATTATATGCATAATTCGCTCCGTGTTCCAAAATTCGCTCCGAGTGCGTTCACTATTGATAATTCGATTTAAATAAGTGTTTCTCAAGCATTCAGTACTATAGTTTGATCGGAAATTATATATTCTTAAGTAATTGATCACATTTTATTAAAATATAAACGTTTAATAGGGTAGAAATTGTGAAATTATTTAGCTTTAGCATGTATAGTCGCCAGAGACAATTGCAGAAAACTGCAACTACTCGTGAAAACTTACAATAAAACCAATGTAGATGAAGGTAATAAATATTATTATTAAAATTAGATCCATATATAAAACATTTTACATCATTTATTTGAATAAATCGGAATATATTTTTGCATTTAAGATAGTTTCCATTTAACTCGTAAAGTACATATTTCACTACAAATATTTTTAAGATCATTTCGAATTGCAAAAATAGCGCTAATTAGTTGTATTGAAGTATAAAACATTTTATTACGTTCATATTTACTTATAAAGCGCATAACAATATTTATCTCGGCATTTTCCGATGTTAAAATTTTTCACCACTTTATTTTGCTGCACAGCACCCTGAATGCGGCAAAACAGTTGCTCGCAACCCTCAAGTCCTTTATGGGGACCAAATTAACAACCACAACAACAAAAACCTTTTCTACTGGTATACTGTGATGACGATGGCCGTATCGTCACTTTTACTGACGACGACGATATTCAACATAGGGCGGAACATGATACAAAAAAGAAGGTAGTTTCAATAAACAACTTTTTGATTAAAAAGCAGATTTTTGACAATTGCTCAATTGTGAAAAATTCGAAGCGGCATTACCCAATTGTAAGTTTTTTGGTGTGGGACATTTTATATTCTAAATTTGGGATTATAAAGTAAATAGTTGTATTAATATATATATACCTTTTAAAACTAATCAATATCTTATTTTGAGAACGTTTAAATTTTACATTAAATTCGATAACAACTTGCCAAATCCATTATTTTAATATTAATACAATTTTAGTGAACATATTTTAAAATTATGTTAGTGTCCTCATTTCATCTCATTAATTCACAATGTAGTTTTCTATATCGGATACGTGATTCTGATGTAATTCTGAAATTACACATTTACACAAATTACTGAAATTACACATTTCGATATGTTATTTAATACATATTATATTGTCTTTGTCCATTTAACAGCAATGGAATTTACTTTGGAACTCATGGGCCGTAAAATTTTTCTAGAAACACATATTGTTTTCACATAAAATTTTGACACACCCAAAATTGAAGGATAAAATAAATAGATAAAAACAAATTTTCAATAAAACTGAAGGCTCTGTTATGCATACTTGGCATTGCTTGAGAGTTGTCACATAAGGAATCTGTTAAATGAGCTTCGCGTGTAAGCTGTTACCCAACGCACAGCATTACATACGTAAAAGTCTGTTGGTTTTTGATTTCTACGTAAAAATGGTATAGCAGTGCATGCAATGCCAAGTATGCCTTGATTTGTGTAGTCCAGGGTCGTCTTTAGTAAATCTTTTGGAGGCTGTTTTAACATATCCTATCTTGAGAGAATGAAGTCTAATATTCTTTTTTGGTCAACTACGATGTTTGATTGGGGCACCGAAATTGCGCATATGGAAACTGTGCATTTAGACATTATTTCGGTTTCAACCGAAACTGTGCATGTATGCTTTATTTCGTTTTTTGCCATATGCATTATTTCGGTTTTAAACCGAAACTGTGCATGTATGCACTACTTCGTTTTTTTTCATATGCATTATTTCGGTTTTAAAACGAAAGTATGCATATGCATAATTTCGGTATTTTCTCATATGCATTATTTCGGCTTTCAACCGAAACTGTGCATGTATGCATTACTTCGGGTTTTTCATATGCATTATTTCGGTTTTCAACCGGATCTGTGCATATATGCATTATTTCGGTTTTCAAACGAAAGAGTGCATATGCATAATTTCGGTTTTTCTAATATGCCTTATTGCGGTTTTCAACCGAAACTGTGCATATATGCATTATTTCGGTTTTTTTCATATGCATTATTTCGGTTTTCAACCGAAACTGTGCATATATGCATTATTTCGGTTTTTTTCGTATGCATTATTTCGGTTTTTTTCACATGCATTATTTCGTATGCACAGTTTCCATATGCACAATTTCAGGGTGCCGTTTGATTTCATTTTTTGCAATCATTAGTTCATTTCGCTTGAGGAGTCACAATGCCCATACCGGCTTTTTTTGAAATTTCGGACACAAGTTTTCCAATAATGGTTATAGGCTAAAACAAAACCGATATCTAAAGGGCGTGTAGAACCTCCCATACAAATCGAATTTTTCATAGTGCATATCTCTGGAAGTATTTGTGGTAGGGTCCTGGAACTTTGTATGGATATATGTATATGAAGTCAATCTTAAGCTCATGGAAAAATAAGAGTTTATTGGAAAATGCGGCGTGCCACCGTAGAACTAGGAATAGAGGTAAATGAAATCAATCCAAAACCTATGAAAAATGGGGGTATATGAAAACGATCTCGAAGCCATTGAAAGCTAGCGGTATAAACCAAATAAACTAAAATTCTTGTGACGCATAGATACCTCTGGAAGCATTTATTTTTCCAACGGAAATATGTACAGGAAAACGGGCGCGACACCTTCTGGAAAGTAACATGATCACAGGGTGTATCCCAAGAACCATTTTAAGCAAAACCTTCAGGGTTAACATTCTCGCCAAGACCCATAGGTATAAGCTGAAATTGCGTCGCAAGTTTTATGATCGGCTTAGGTAAGGTTTAACCACTTAACCCCCCTTTGTTTTCGTCGCTACTGAATTCTATAAACTGTCAGCTTTCATACAATTTAAAATGTACATGTAAGAACAAAATATTTTTAAATCGACAAAAAATTAATAAGAAAATTTGAAGGATTTTAGATATTGGGTATGGTAGCACGAAATGTCACAATCTGCTTAATTGTCAGGTTGTTAATATGGCGACGAAAAAGTGACAATGGAACTACCTTGTTTTTTGTATCATGGGGCGGAATATTCATCAATTAAATAGAAAAAAATTGAAAACGCGAAACTATTGCATGAAGTGAAAGGGTAATAATAACCTAACCAAAGGCTTGTGAAATGGACTATTTCAAAAACAATTGGACCAATGGACCAAACGAAAAGAAATTGACCAAATTTGGTCCATTTGGACCAAAACGGCAACCGTGCTCACAACACTAAACGAAACGATTCCTATAGTATACATACATGCATACACATTGTGTATATCATATGCAACTGAAAAATGCTTGATGTTCTTATGTTTTCACGTGAAATTTATTAATTAAAATTCATTTAAAAAAATATGTACATACATAGTGATACATGTGTATTAATTTTTATTAAATTCTCCATTAGCTCTAACTGGTAAAATATTTTCCAAATTTATTGGTGTTAATTTGTTCCGCTGGTTGGATAAAATGTACTTCAAGGAAGAACATAACCGCTCCACGCTGACTTGAGTACAAGGGATGGCCAAAATAACTTCAGCTATGGCAGTCATGGAATTGTTTTGATTCTTCCAAAATCCCAGTATATTCTCTCCAAGAGCTATCCTGTGTTGTCGTTCGTACATAAATATATCAGTTTCGATGCGTAAACTCGATGAAGTCGTTGGCTCTTCATTGATAGGCGTAGGGTCTAAATTGGAAAGGAAATCATTTAGTGATTTTGGCGCTGGGCTTGATTGGCTGCTCATTGCGGGCTCATCAATATTTTGTTGCTCGGCGCATGGTACAATAAAAACAGGTAGAAGCCAATTTGACGTTAAACCTACAAAAGTCAAAGTTTTCGGGAGAGTAAAAATAAAAATGTGTAAGGAAAAATAAAAAAATTACATTTCACTGGTTGACGTTTTTAAGTAAATTTGAAGTTTATTTTTATTTATTTATTTTCTTTAGTTAAAATTTGTTAACTCGTATGTTGTTTTCTGTTTTTGATTTATGACATGCAGTGTTGTTGGAGGGACTTTTCGTCATAAGGGTCATAGGAACAGCACTTGGCATCAAACTTGCCTTTCCTGTACCTCCCGGCGTATTTGTGAAATCTGCTCCTTTAAAATGTTCAACACACAGCAAAGCATTTTGCACCTCTGCCCCACAACTGCTTTCACAATGCTCCTTACGCGAAGGATATTGAGGCACCTTAAAAAAATTAGTGGTATCTGCTTTATATTTAACTCCACATAAAAAACAACGCTTCAGGTGTTGCATTTTTAACACATACACTAAGTATAAACCGCACAACGCTACAAAAATTCAATTGTTAATTAAAATTTGTTATTAACGAACATTCAAAAAAACTAACGATATGACATTCAAAGCGTAACGAAATATAGGAAATATAAGAAAAACAAGTTGAAGTTTAAAGGTTTGGTTCTCATGAGAGCAACGTCATTTTGGCTTCTACCTGTATTTGTGTGCCTTGGTTCGGCTCGTGAAATATTTTCTGGGAATATTATTGACAGAAAAAGGCGTGAGTACCAGGTACTCATGAAATTTCATGTGTAAACATCTGCGTACTGCTTGGCAAAGCACTAGGAGATTCAGTTACATATACATATAGCTGTCCATTAACGTCGTTTCCGACTCGTTTTGGTGAACTCGCCGTCGGATGAAAAGTCGCAAAAACGACTTACCGGCGGGTCGCAAAAACGACTCCCCTGCAGTCCGCAAAAACGATATACAAGCGAACTGCAAAACTATGCTCAAAATCTATACCAAATTTAAAGTAAAAGTACAGTTTTATACCAAATTTAAAAAAACTTCATACCCACAAATTTTATTTTTTATTAATAAGGTCAATAGAGTGAACTGTACCTTTATAAAAAAAAAATTAAAATAAAATAAAAATAATATGAAGAATATTATGAATACTGAAAAAAATATGTAGGCGGCTTAATTTTCTGAGTACAAGTGTACATTGTGGATTCCATATTCTGTCATAATAAAAACGGTTTAGTATCCAAATGAATGACTTTTATTTATTCTTATTTATTCAGACCGGAGGTTCCTCAAAAAACTTGTGGGTTCGAAGAAACGGATTCGTTTTGAGTTCACCCAAACGGGCGTGGAACTTGTCCAACCCAGACCGGAGGTTCCTCAAAAAACTTGTGGGTTCGAAGAAACGGATTCGTTTCGAGTTCACCCAAACGACTTCACCAGAGCGACGTCGTTCCGAGTTCACCAAAACGACTTCGCCAGAGCGACGTCGCAACGACGCGGGTAACTGTGCGACCTCTTGTTTGCAAACGAAGGCTAAGATGTTTGCACATAAATAAAAATTTATAAATGTATGTATGTATTTAAAGTATAAACTTATATCTCAACTAGGGAGATAAAAAATTAAATTATTTATACATATCGTGATATATCAAATATTAACTTTTTAAGAAGCAATCCGGGTATGTAAATGACGTACGAAATTCATCGATTGTGCAAATTGAGTTTAAAATAACTGTGATTCTTGGGTGCAAATATACAGCTGCATTAAATAAATCGTTTTCGAAGAGCTTTGACTTTCTCTTATTTAAACTTGAAAGTAAAGAAACTCAAAGCTCACTGCGTGGAAGGTTTTCAACTTGAAGTATAATATCCATTATAATTATATATAAGTCACTATAAAGCAATTTTTCAGACTGTAACTTAACTATGGCAGTATAAAAACTTTTGAATATTTTCAAAAATTCTGGTATAAAATTCCACTCTTCGTGACTAATTAAAAGGTCAGTATTTTCCAAACTCAATGAGGTAACAAACTCTTTTAACTCGTATAAATTTTCGATCATATTATATGTTGAATTCCACCTTGTAACGCAATCTAAGACAGATATCTTGTAGGCACCACTTTTCAAGATATTCAGGTATATTTGGCATCTTAATTTCTTTATAACACATCTGCATTTTTCTATTGTATGCCTGGTTTCCTCTTTATTTAAAACATCATTTACGCAAAGTTGCAGCGTATGGGAGCCACATCGGATGCTAGTTATTATTTGTGAACGAAAACTATTTTCAATCAATATCAAACTGTTTTCTGTAAAGTCGTCTTTTTGATCATTTCTTAGGTCTGCGTTTAAGTCATGTACCGCCTTTACCATGTTTGCTCCATTGTCTGTTGTTATGGTCAATATTTGGTTTATGTCGATTTTATAATCATTTAGGACTTCTAACTTTACAGACTTTAAGTAATGACCTGTATGTCTCTGCCTGAGCTCTTTATTTGCCAACGTTTGACNACCATGTTTGCTCCATTGTCTGTTGTTATGGTCAATATTTGGTTTATGTCGATTTTATAATCATTTAGGACTTCTAACTTTACAGACTTTAAGTAATCACCTATGTCTCTGCCTGAGCTCTTTAATTGCCAGCGTTGGAATTATAATGGTTTCATTTTTTATATATTGCACATTTATACCGATCACGCTCAGATGTTGCCGCGTTGCCGCATCAATTTTTAACGATAATAAGCGCCCTTTAAGTTCTTCAGTTACTGTGGATTTAATGTCATTTGAAAACACTTCAATTCGTTTAATCACATTATGCTCATTCAGATTTATTTTTAGCTTACTAAATATTGGTNATTAATATCTAGCTTACTAAATATTGGCAGTGTAAGTATTTTGAAGGCACGATCATCGGCCATGTGTAAAGGCCTACCATTTTTGGTAAATAGTTCAACGATTGCCATTTCAAAATTTTCTTTATTAACTTCTGTTGTTATTTTTACATTGGTTTTACCTTCCTTAACTTTCAAATTAACATTATTTTTTTGCCTCACATAGCTTTCATATAGTTCTAAATGGAGTGTCTTTCCAAATTTCCAGCATGTTTTCCTAACCTTTTACCACAACAATTATAATTTTTACATACAATTTCACTCTTATTGTCTGTCTCAAAATGTTGGCGCAGTATATTATTTTTAGGACGTGGCATTTTGCAATGGCATAAATACGCAATATTCATTTACTGAGCACTAAAGGAATGATTCGTTTTGTTTTGTATATTTTGTTTTGTTTCGGTTTTGCTCAGGATGAGTACCTTTACCACAATCGAAACCATGCAAGTGAGCAAAAGAACAAACGATTCGTTTGGTTTGTGCTCTGCTGCCGTTGAAACGTATCGTGCATTGTTAGCGCTCGGGAACATTATGAGAAAAGGAACACAAACTTTTCGTACTTGTTGTGGCAATGGGTAGTGATACGTTCGGTTTGTTTTCGTACTCTGAGTCTACATATGACTGAACTTCTACTAAATGTGGCTAATAATTTCCCCCCTATTATGAATTTCCATACGATAAACGATAAACGCTTGCAAGCGTATCGTATGAAATCAGTATTGGTATTGTCGTTTTCATACGCCCGATAGATGCACTATTGTGAATGACCGTGGTTTTTGTTTACTTTATTTTGTGAAATTGAGAGTGAGCAATAAAATAAAAATTAAAGGACATGGTTTCTACAACATCAATTGCGTTTTTTATAAATTTAAATGAAGGATATAATGAGACTCGCATAGAGGCTATCGAAAGAAGAAATTTAAGAGATGCTTCGAATCCTCTGGAAATGAATTCTATATTGTAGGTAGCTCATAAATGTACGTTCAATAATAATAAATAATAATAATAAAATAATAATAAATGTAAGTTCAATAATTAAGAAGCGCTTTTAGTTTTCAGAGGAATTTTCGACTTTCCAAAGAAGCAGTTATTTATATCCTGAATGAAGTAGAAAACGAATTGCGTGTACGGAAAAATAAGTCATCCATACCAAATATAATAAAGGTATGCGCAACTCTAAGATTTCTAGCCCAGGGATCATACCAACAGGGTGTTGGTAATGAGGCGTTACTTGGCTTAGCCCAACCTACTGTTTCCATTGTATTGAAAGAAACATTGAGTGCTTTGCAAACCACTCTATGTAGTAAGTGGATTAGCTCCAAGTATACTGAGGAAGAAAAGAGAAGAGCAAAATCTAGCTTCTTTGCATCAAGTGGTATTCCCGGAGTAATTGGATGCATTGACGGGACCCACATTAAGATTGTGGCACCAGAAAAAAGTTTGCAGCATTTGTATTACTGTCGAAAGGGGTATTTTAGCATAAATGCAATGCTAGTAAGTAAAGAAATTTCTATACAGTAATTTAAAGTATTTTAAATTTAATGTTTTTTCCTGTTACAATTTTGCGCCCGTTTTAGACCTGTGATGATTTAATGAACATAAAATACATCAATGCCAAGCACCCCGGCGCTACACACGACTCCATGGTTTTTCAAATGTCGGGATTAAAAAGACAATTGGAGTCAATGTATAACCGTGGTGAATCTAACACCTGGTTATTAGGTACTCAACTTGTAACTCAAACATTTCATATTTAATTTATTTACTTTCTATGTTTTAAGGTGACGCTGGATATGCCTTAGCGCCTTATTTGCTAACACCTTACAGGAATCCTGAAGAAGGTTCAGTAGAAAGTTTATATAACTCGCGGCACTCTAAAGCAAGGAATATTATTGAAAGGACGATTGGGGTTTTAAAGAGTCGGTTTCGCTGTTTGCTAAGTGCTCGCGCACTTCACTACACTCCTGCAAAAGCCACTTTGATCATAAATGTTTGTGCAGCTTTACATAATATTTGCAATCATTACAATGTACCATACGACGAAGAGGATATTGCAGATGTGCAAAATGAGAATTCGGAAATTGCAATAGAAACTTCTGAAAATGACTCTACTCCTATGCGACAAGCTGCAGAAGAAATCAGAAGAAATGTACTGTCTTGTTTGCATTGATTTTTACTATATTTCTTTAGGTTTTTATCAAAAAATAATAAAGCTTCTTGCTTCAGGTACAAACTCAAATCCATTGTTTTTTTATATAAAATAAGATCACATTCGTAGCTTAAAAGTAAATGTATCTACTTAAAGAATTCAGTCCACTATATTTTCTAAACTTACTTAAACAAACTAAAATTCACTTTTTTTTCATAAAATCACATTCGTAGTTAATAGTAAATGTATCTACTTAAAGAATTCAGTCCACTATATTTTCTAAACTTACTTAAACAAACTAAAATTCACTTTTTTTTCATAAAATCACATTCGTAGTTAATAGTAAATGTATCTACTTAAAGAATTCAGTCCACTATATTTTCTAAACTTACTTAAACAAACTAAAATTCACTTTTTTTTCATAAAATCACATTCGTAGTTAATAGTAAATGTATCTACTTAAAGAATTCAGTCCACTATATTTTCTAAACTTACTTAAACAAACTAAAATTCACTTTTTTTTCATAAAATCACATTCGTAGTTAATAGTAAATGTATCAAATTAAAAAATTCAGTCCACTACACTACACTTTATAAATTTACATATTTACATACTTAAAACTAACAATTTTTGTACATATTCTGTTTGATCTCAAGAAGTTTTTTCTTGAGTTCTAACTTCGCTTTCCTATCTCTTCTCTTACTTTCCATTTCCTGCTTATAAATAGCGAATTTATCTTTTTTTATATAGTAAGTTTTTTTTGTGTATACTTCAATATTTGAAAGGCTTTGTTTCATCTCTTTTAGTGTGGCCAAAGTTTCCTTTTGAAATTCAGCCTGCTGATCCGTCTGCCGCTCAAGGAGTGCAATTTGTTTTTCTTCTCTCCTTTTAGGGTTAGAGCTGCTATTTCGGCCATGCTCTCGCGAAGGTATCACATTTCGCGAAGGCCCTGGGATATCGTGGTCTGAATATATTTCCACTTCCGTAACGGACTCATTATCGTCATTATTTTCTATTCCAAATTCTTCGCCTGGCGGATTGTTGTAAGTGGTGTAGCTCATTAGCCTGTTCACCGTCTCTTCCAGATTTGAGAGTGGAACTGTGTTATTTGGCCCACCTCCAGTTGCTAAATTCTCTGCGTGGTTGTGAGCGCTCTTTTTCTTTGTTTTATACTTTAAATCGTTTCAAACCTACAGTAATAAAATATTTTAGTCTTTCAGTTCCAAATATACGCACTACTAATATGCTTACTCGTTGCCATGCATCTGATGATCGTGTTGGTGGTCCTAATGAGTTCAGCTCCTGAGTAATTTTTTCCCAACGTGGTTTCGCGACAGCTTTATGACATATTCCTCTTGCGAGGTCGGTATTCTCCTCCATTAGCGAAGCAAGACGCTCTAGTTGATGCTTTGTACTCACAACTCTCGGCCTAAAGAAATATTTGAATTGGGTTTATAACTAGTTCATAATTTATTTTTGCTCATTTTAATACTTACATTATTCCAATTTCTCAAAATAATTAACAAATTTTAATTTGGTATACTAGCACAGCAATCTATCGTTTAACAATGGCGAACCGCTTGCAAGCGTCTGAAATCGAACGGCTGAGACGATAGTTATCATTTGGCAATATCATATTTTTACGATATACGATAAACGCTAACTATCGGATTTCATACGATAGACTTAAATTCGTAATACGGGATAACAGAATGCAAGCGTTTATCGTGTATCGTATGAATTCACAATAGGGGGGTTTACTACCTGTTAAACAATGACGTAGTAATAAAACAATTGAAACTGTTATCAAAGAAAATAAAACGAAGATCGAGTTTAGAAAGCGAACTGGTCTCATTATTGACCAGCCAAAGTTTGGATTTGGCAACACTTATATTGGTAACACGGCAAAGCGATTTTTCCAAAATGAAAAAGTGTCCTCACACATGACTGGAATAGACGAAAACTTAATGAGAAAATTTTACATATTTTTACAAGCTATTACCAGTGGCTTTAAAATTAATGTCATTATGTTTAAAAACTGTTGCTTCGAAACAGCAAATATTTTGTTGAACTATATCCACGGTATTATATGAGTACATCAGTGCATGAAATTATCAGCCTCATTGCGTAAGTCGTAAATTAGGCTGAATTGTACGACTCGACAACATTAGCATTGTCTACTGTCGTGCTGAAATAAGTAAACGACGAAAATTGCCGAAAACTATGCAGTGCTGCCAAGTTCTTCCGTTTTAATACACTAGTCGAGTGGAAATTTTAGGCAATGACCATTTTACCCATCGGTATGCTTTCAGAGGAGGCGCAGGTAGCTAAAAACAAGGAATTTAAGAATTTTAGAGAAAATTTAAGACGAAAAACATCACGATTAGATACTTCGACAATGTTTGAGAATGCTCTTATCTCCAGATCGAAACCTGCCGAATACTAACAAAATGCAGCTTTATACTGAAGTAATCGATATGTTTGAACCGGAAGACATTCCCACGACAGCCGGTTCTACGTACTGGAATGACTAGGGTTTTACCCGACCAACGGCTGTTGTTTCGGCGATCTAACCCCGTTTAGGTCGGCGAAGTATCTCAGAAGTTGTTCGTCCATAGGGCTACATTCGCTACGTTTTCTTCTACTCAGGGCTGGCATCAAGTCAAACCCAGGGCCAGAAACCTACACCTGCTGCCAGACGACTACCCCACAACTCCACCTCAGTCAAGTGCAATGCTTGCGAGGGGTGGAGTCACCTAAGAGTCTGCTCAGGACTACGGACACATCGGCAGTGGACCACGCCTTTTGTGGCCCCCTGCTGCTCAAACAGAGCAGCCTCCACGGCTTACCCCAGTCCACCTGAGCAGTCCTACACAAACACCACAGCACTACAACATAACACAATAGACCACACCACAACTGCTACAGACCACAGAACACACACAACCGCACCACCGCACCACCGCCCACACGCCGCCGCCAACAACTCCTGGTTCCTCCTACAATCTGCACGGTATGTCAGACCAGGATATTCCGTAATGTNAGGGCATGCTCAGGTCTGCGCACCACGCGAGATTGGACGAGGAACTTCGAGGGCCCGTGTTGTGATGCTCGGTCGCAGACCTAAACTGCGACGCCTCCCGCCACCACCACAGGGCGGCAACCACTTCAGCAGCGCACATAGCCAACTGCGGCACGACCACACACATCCCTCACACACCGCATCACCACACGTCTCCCGAACAACATGAAGCTCATTCAATCTAACTGTAACGGGCTCCAGAGCAAGATCGAGGAGATAACCGTCTTCATGGGAAGGCATGGCATATTGATAGCTGCGGTCCAAGAGACGAAGTTGCACAGCAATTCAACACTGTTTAATTGTGCCGGGTACAATGGTGGTGGCTTAGCGTTCATCACGCACAACACCGTGCAGTATCGTCTTATCGAAGCAGACATCGACCGCAGGGATACCACCCTAGAATGTCAGGGCATTGCTATCCGGTCAGGCGATGTTGAGCTCGAAATATTTAACATTTATATACCCCCTGTCACCTGCTGCCCGGGAGGATATCACCCTGACAGAGGTGCGCTCCTCAGAGGTGAAACCCGTATGGTAGTAGGCGACTTTAAATCGCACCACGATCTTTGGCATTAAAGCCTGTTAAATGATCGTAGGGGAACAGACTTGGCTGAGCAGATAGATGATTCGACATTCTGCACAATGAACGAAGACGCACCCACCAGGATTATGGGCAGCTGCTGCAGCTCGCCAGACATAGCAATAGTTAGCGCTGGTCTGATAAACAGCATATCATGGCGACCTATGCTGACTTTGGCATCAGACCATTTGCCCATAGTCATCTCGATCGATAAACCAACCGACTTTGCTTCCGCGGAGCACCGAACATATATCAACTTTTCTAAAGCTGATTGGTAAGGCTTCGCGGAATTGACTGAAAACACCTTCGCTGCCACCACACCACCACACTAACCGACGTCCACCTTGGTGAACGTAAGTTCCGCAGGGCTGTCACCGCTGCTGCAGCTCGCTTCGTACCGGCAGGATATATCACGGACCCACGTCCAAATTTCCCTGCTGAAGCGGCTGTTCTAGCTGATGAGCGTGATAGCCTTCGGCAAGCCGATCCCGGAGATCACCGTATCAGGGATCTCAACGCGGAGATTCGGC
>NW_016167011.1:6961-22561 GCF_001687245.7 Rhagoletis zephyria | reverse complement strand
TTTTTTTATACATTATATATTGATGAAAAATTAAAAATGCATGGTTCCCAAAAGATTGGACTACCTTTTTTATTTCTAGCCGTTTCTGGTCAATGATACGGAAATTCATTAAGTCCAAAATCATCGCAGAAAATGTGACAGGCACCAAAGAATACAAAAACTGTTTATCAAGGTTGTGGATTTTGTTTATTCGGAAATGTTTTAGCTTTGAATACGCGAAATCTTTTGTTAAAATTTTACTTTTTTTACAGGTATCAACTATCGTCCTTCCAACTTTCCTTAAGCTGCCTAAAAGCCTAAACAGTCTTATTTATTGTTGTAAGTATTAACTTGGAGTAAATTAACGGGTTTGGTAGAAATTGAAAAATCGGTTAACGAGATACACATTTTTGGTCATAAAAATCCAAAAACTTATAATAATCTAATTTTCTGCAATAATCGATTTGTAGTCAACTAGCTTCAGTAGTTACTGATTTATCGTGTAGTTTACGTGTTTCTGTAAAACACCGTTATATGGGAGGTGGGCTGGGATATTGCCCGATTTCGAAGATTTTCAACAAATTTCTTAGCTGGATTCTAAGCAAGGCTTGGTAAGGATTGGTGAAGCGGCTACTAAGATACAGTATTTCATCATAAGTGGGCGGGATCCCTCCCCTTTTCCAAAAATTTCATAACAGTATTATTTTGCACCAAAATTCTACTTCATATACTGATTTTGAACAATTTGGATCCAATATTTACTGAAATATCATAGTTNCGGGATCCCTCCCCTTTTCCAAAAATTTCATAACAGTATTATTTTGCACCAAAATTCTACTTCTTATACTGATTTTGAACATTTTGGATCCAATATTTACTGAAATATCATAGTTTTTGCATTTTTCGAAAATACCGGGGCTTACAGGGGGGGCTTACAGTCCGATTTTGCCCATTTTCAATAGCAACCTACCTTGGATAAAGGGCAACCTATGCAGAAAATTTCGTTGGGATATCTAAATTTTTGCTCTAGTTATCGTGTGCACAGACGGACAGACTTGGCTTAATCGATTTCTTTTTTNTTACAGGGGGGGCTTACAGTCCGATTTTGCCCATTTTCAATAGCAACCTACCTTGAATAAAGGGCAACCTATGCAGAAAATTTCGTTGGGATATCTAAATTTTTGCTCGAGTTATCGTGTGCACAGACGGACAGACTTGGCTTAATCGATTTCTTTTTTTCATTCTGGTGATTTATGTATACATTTGTCTATATATCTCTCTCGATTCCTTTAGGCTGTTACAAACAACCGTTATTATAATCATTTCAAAATAATATCGTAGTAATAATAATGCCTAATCTACTACATTGAGTATCAGAACCATGCAGACACTCAAAGTAGTAAATAATCCAGTGAATTTGATCACATCTGCTTATATTGAAATTTTTTATACACAACTCTAAAATGATTTTATTTTTCGCTAAAAAGCCATATATCTTCCAAACACATGCAAATCGAGGTTATTTTATGTGCTACCCTCACTTGCTTCTACGCCATTCCAAATTTCGATTTTACGCCAAATTATTACATTTTCGGACACAAAGCGCCACTTTCGCCAGCCACATTTTTATGCAATAAAATATCGTTTTATTACATTTTTGTTTTTTTTTTTTTCAGCCAATCGCACGCTGTGCGACATCCTTTGGCCTCTACCAGCTCGTATATCAAATTTTTTTATAAACTCAATTGCCGCTCGCTTTGTGTTGTTTGAATTTTATTTCGCATATTTGCAATATTTTAAAGTTGGCCCGTGTGCCGCCCTCCCCAACTTACAACTAAACGTTTTTTCAACACCACAAATAGCGTGAAACGTTATTGATTAGGCTTTGCTGGCGGCGCCCGCAGACGAGCACACAGACACACAAAAACGAGCAGAGAGAGAAAAAAGCGACATTAGCACAGTTGGCAGCCTCCCCCCATTGGCCTCACAACTCTAAAAACTCAACACTGTCTGTGTTTTTTTTTTTAGCATTTTTGATTTCATTTCCACTAAACTGTTATTCATGTTTTTTCGCTGTTGTTGCTTTTGGCAGCCAACTGGCAGCTGTTGCCAATATCATCGACGCACCCAACACCCGCTCCACACAGAGAAAAAATATGACATGAAGATTGTCTCTATAGAAAGTGTCCAGGCTAAGTGGTAAAAGAGGGAAACAGATTGCGATCCGTTTTTGATTTTATGTGAACATTTTTATTAATTTTATTTATAGGAATACCTTTTAAAAACCATAAGGATAATATGTTTTTGCTTTAAAAGAAAAACTTCTTAATTTAATGAAATGTCTTATTGACTTCATTTTAAAGTACTTTTTCTTAATTTTTAATCGACTTGAAGGAAGGAGTAGGTTATCCATTCGTCGTAATAAATATATATTTTTTATGTACGTTACGGCATAACTTTGGGCCCCGTTTTATATTTTTTAAAAAAGCGAGTACCTCAGAGGTGGTCCCAAGACCGGTCATTGAAATTATAATCGCATAAAAATAAGAAGGCTTTCTTCTTAAGCAAAACCACAGAGATATCTTCTTTTACCTTTATTCTATTTTATTAGATAATTTTGGCTCTGTGTACGTTCGCCTGTCTGTTGTATCTGCTGCCACTGCCATTGCCATCAAATATTTCGTTGGAATCTGTCAGCTAACGAATTGATTTAGCTTTGATTTCGCCCGCAGCTGTGCCAAGGCGTCTGCTTTATGCCCCTTTAGCCTCTGCCCAGCTCGACACTTACTTCTGCATACACACCGTGTGCACCAAATGCCGCATTGTTGTTGGTGTTGTTTTATATTTCGCATAATGACTAAATTGAATTTTTAGCATAGCTTTGGCGTGCAGCGTTTTTTTATATTAAACTTTCACCTCTTCGTCTTGCTGAACAGCCCTCGCTCCCGTATTCAACCTTCACATCCGCTTGATTTGCATTTTCGAAATGAAAAAATATCCAAAAAGTGAAGCAACGTTGCGCGAAATATACTTTATTGACACATTTGGTGAATTTTTTAGCTGCCTAATAAAGAGCATTTTTCATTTATTTGCTTGTTGAAGCGGCCAATTTATTTAGCAGCTAAGAGTTCGATCAGCGTTTGATTGATTGGTAAATATAAAGCAATAATCTATTGGCATTATTTTGCTGCTGAGGATAATTGCAAAATTAGTTAAACAATTATGGTGGTATTGCTACTACTAAAAAATTTCGCCTTTTGTTTGTCCTTTTCGCTAAAAAGAAACGGTGAGAAAATTTTGTTGTTGTTAAGATGTCAGGTTTGGAAATATGTGGAGTTTCTGGCTACATAACTAAAGGTATTCGCTTTGGCAGAGAGTTCCATGTAAAAAAATCAGATTGCGAAGATTGGGCAAACGCACACCCGGAACTTGATCCCAGATACATGTGTACATCGGTAGATGGATGGTTAAGGATAGAAGAATGAGCAGGTGCAGGTGTCTATGAACGCGGCACCAAACTCGCAATTTCCTTGGGCAGATCACCTACGGCATTACAGGCTGAAGTTTTAGCAAATCTGTGCCAAATTAAATCTTGAAAAGCATTTGTAACCCGTCTCCCTAGTTACCTCTTCAGATAGCCAAGAGAGATGGGCCACTGTGGATCGAAGGCAACGCGGTCGCTGACGAGTTGGCACGCGTGGGGTCCTTAAATACGTCTTTAGGACCGGAAGCATTCTGTGGTCTGCGTTGGTGCTTCTCGAAAATCATAATCACAGAGTGCGTGCCTCTGAGTGCAGTAGATACTCGAGGCGGTGACGGCCACAGACAGTCCAGGCTTTCCGGCGACGCTTTTTACAGATCGGATATTTTTGTCACTAACAGGTCTCGACTAGACAAAGATTACGACTTTCCAAATCGGATTTTTGTTTCCGGCCGAACATTGTTAACAGTTCTATATATGTATAAAAAAAGCCCTTACCAGGGAAGTGATTAGACAAATTCACTTGACGACTAGTATGTTCAAGACAATAACTCTTCCGTATTCTACTAAGGAGCTTAGTGCCGTTTTCTTAAGTGGCTTTTAAAATTTATCTGCCCTCCACACATTTTTCAGAACATAAATTGAGTTCAAAGGGTACATAAATTTTAAATCCTTCTTGAGAAAACAGCCCCTAGAATGCTACAGCTTGACTGATGTCCATTGCTTTGGAAATTTGAATTTCTTACTAGCTGCAGTTGCCGAAGGGTCTCAAAAAGCTTAGAAGTTCTCTTAACCGCTTGACTCGGTCATTTTGTGAATGACTCCACGAGTAAGGAAACTTTATTTCAGAAACTATTCAAACAAGTTAAAGGGGGAAAACCTACCTACCTACAAAAAGTACGCCATAGAAAATCTAATTCTTTAACTAGGCTTTACAGCCCCCATATTTTAACTTTCACAATCGCCCAATTTGTTTTTTCTAACTTTGTCGAGTTAGCGAACTCTAAGTGATAAATCTACGTATTTGCTTACATCAACCCAAACTTTTTTTCTTTAAAACGCGTAAATTTACGTAAAGTAAAGTAAGTGCAAAAAAAAGAAAAATGATCACAACAAAATTGACTCAAGCGTAACTAACGAGCGAAAATGGGTGAGAAAAAGCACTGAATCGCTCTACTCAGCTTCTATATACTATACTATACTATACTATGTAGTATATGTCTCGCTTGGCTTTGTGACTTCGCGCTGCGGCAACAACTTTTCGACAAAAGTGAAAATAAATCATCGCCAAGCAACCGAAGAGAGAAGAAACCGCCAACAACAATAACTCACTATATGTATGATCAAGAGCCACAAATTTAACACAAAAGTTGCTTGTTTTTAAAGTTGGTTGGTTGGTAAATACAAAGGAGCAGACCGACGACGAAGACATGGCTGACGACAACGACGACGACGAGGATGACGGCGACGACGATGACGACATCATTGTGCAAGCAAGTAAATAAGTGTGCGTGCGTATTGCATGTTTGAATGCATTTAGTGATGGTGGAAAAACTCGAGCCCTACCCGTATGCGTAAATTCTTTTGTGAGAGCGTTGAACAGACAACAGACAACAACAGCAACAACTATAGTAACAATAACAATGAAATGCAAAATAAATGCAGCATGCAGTGTATGAAGAAGTGGCAACATGCGGGTGGCTTACAATAACAGCAACAATAGCAATGAAAGATTTCAACGCTATCAACGCTTGCAACAAGCCACTGTGTCTTTGACTGGGTAAAGAAGTCACTGAGTCAGGCGACAAGCTCGTAAATTCACGCTGGATCTGCGGTTGAAGGCAAAGAAAGCAGGCATTGTGGCAAAAGGGGCGACTGAAGCTAGAAATAAGTGAATATTTGTGATGGAGCAGAGCTCGGTTTCTGTTGAAATAAAAAAAAGGGAGAGAAATTCGCAAAGAAATTGAAGAAGAGTGACACAGTGGTCTTGATTGGAGTGTGAGTGCAATTTAATTAAAAGTCAAGTCTGCTAATTTGGCCTTCAGGATGTCGGACAAGGCTAAATAATTTTGCAAAGAAAAGTTCTAAAAAGCAAAATGTTTCTAAGTTTATAAAACTTAATGTTTTTCTGGTATATTTAATTCGCCTAGTCATCAAAGAGCTTCTGGGTGCAAATAGCCATTTTTCGAAATCAACCTACATTGTCAAAAGAAGAAGGCGTAATTGAATTTAAGCACTTTTGATTTGATTGTACTTCCTCATTATAAATTTTTCTTTATAGCATTTTATAAAACAGTTTTAATTTTAAGTTTATTTAGTGCAACATATCTTCGGCCTAAACCATGAAGTTTTGTATATAATCCAAGGAATCGCACATTGCTGACCAAAAGAACTCCACTATGTTTAATTTATTCTTAATAATTTCAATTTACATTTACATATTTTTTTATAAAGTTTTATTTTTTATTATTACAAAGTTTAAGATTTTCTTTAAAACAAGCTTTCACTGTGCACTCCGGCGCCAACAAGCCACACTAAGTCTGGCTAAGCACAAAAAAATCGCCAACAACAGTAAAGCTCCCTTCAAAATGCTACAAAATGCAAATAGATATGCAAAAAAAATTCCGGGCGCGCCCTGAATAGTCGACACCACCCTTCTACGCTCTGACTTTAGCGAATGCATTTTTGCGCTTTATATTTTTGCAAGTAGTTTCTTGCAACGTGGCGACGTTTAGAACACTTTCTGTGTAACGGTGTTTGCGTATGAATAGAAAATTTATTGTTGTCATCACTGTGTGGGTGGCGTAGTACTTTTAGCGCCCGTTGCGCCGCTTCTAAATAATGAAAAAATACGTATCAAAAAACCAACTTTGTAATGCGTGCAAACAGAAATGATGAGTGGTTAAGTGTATTAAATATTTAAGGAATAACAACAACAAAGTATGTAAATAAAAAAAACAGTTTTTTTTTGAAAATTACAAAAGCAATCATTTTGTTTACCTCCCTTTGTTATTTTGGCCTGGCACTCCAATCAGAGATTATGACGAGAACATCAACATTTTCAGCTAAATACTACAACGCTTATTTCTTTGCTTACCCAACATTTTTCAATGCTTATCATTACCAGCTATCTAACGGAGAATTTGCATACCCCGTAAATATGTTTATAGTTTTGAATTTTACTTAATTTGCTGCCACATTCATCATCTTCTTAATTTGCCAGTTGCTTTGGTAAACAAACTTCGCGCGCAGACTGTGCTCCGCATGTCTCGTTTCCTTAAAGTATACCTTTTTGTGTTGTCTACTATTTTACCATTTTATTGTAGAAATTTGTACCCCTTTGTCTCCCACATTTCTTTGTGCTATTTCCGCGAAATGGCACAAAAGTTTGAAACAGGTTTCCTCATCTTCCATTCAGATGGGATAAGTAAAAACTTCAAGAACAGACATAGACTTATTATCTTAAGCGGATTTTGCTCGAATTATTAAAGGATAAAAAAAATTTGTCTTTAAATTTTGGAGGCTTTTATGTTTTAATATGGCATAAAGGCACATTTTTATAAGGTCCGCCAGGCACCTAAGGCTCTAAAATGAGTTTATCTAAATTCTTTTGGTTCTTCGTTTTTATTAAAGAATAACCTACGTTTAAAATATGGCAATTAAAATCAAATAAAAAAAAATAAATTCCTAAAACTTGTCCATACATACATCCATGAAATGATAGCTTCAGAGTTTTTCCCACTCTTCTCGTAATGCATGGATTCTGCGCCAATAAAATTGCTCGATTCGGAGACCAACAAAATATTCAGCAAAATGTTGTTACATTCAACAGAAGTGAAGCGTACTGCCGTAAGGACGTTCTGCATCGACCGGAACAAGCGGTAGACTGATGATGGTGCAAGATCTCAGCTATAAGGCGGGTGGGTGCGAACTTCTGAGATAAGTTTTGACCCGTTGTGTGGCATGCAATCGAGCATCCCAATGGGGAAGGATCAATGACTCATGTCTGTTTGCCCACTCCGACCGTTTTCCGCAGTCGCTCGCTTTATTCGTATTCGTTGTGATCTGTATAGCTAGCTACACTGTCATAAAAAATAATAAACATGAAATAATCGAAGGGTAATAGCCAAATAACGCTAAAATGTCACCTCCCTATTTATATTTTTGCCGCTGTATCTACAGCTTATATTTTTCATATCCATGCATTTTTTGAGGGAATTAGTAATATCTACTATAATTTCACTAAATTCAAGTTAGAACTATTTCATAAAAAAAGACAAAACTTAACAAACAATTATAAAAATCTTAAAAAAAAAAGTCAGCCAAGAATGTTTTTTGTGATAACGAATGTGCTGCCACGTTTGTAAGAAAAATTGTTTTTGGGTCAGAGTACAGGGAGACTGTTTTTAAATTAATAAAGAAAACATTGAAAATCTGGACATAATCGGCACAAATATGAAAAATCTGCACACTTATACGTCGCGACTTTTAAAAAAATATTCAACGGGACAATTTTCTAAAAATCTCGGTAGGAATGGTCACCGTAGCTATAGATTATAGTTTATTGGTGTCCTTTATTGACAATCATTTATAACTTACTTGCCCACCCAATAAATGGTAGATGAAAAATTAACTTGGATTTAAGAAAATTTAATTTATTTTTAATTAAAATTAATATTAAAATAATGTAATAAAAATCATGTTTGAGCTATTATTTATATATGTAAGTATATATATTATTTTATTTATGTATATTCATATTTATTTAACAGACTTAAGGAGGTCTGCAAAATAAATTATTCTTTCATTTTCGAAATTCTTAAACTGTCACGTGACAACTACAGCCGCATCTGGCAGTCAAATGGCGTAAAATTCATTAAATTTTCCGAAAGTACTGAAAGTCTCTGCATTGCTTTAGGGCGAATGTCGCGAGTTGGTGACATCATCAAACAATGTAAAACAAAAGAAATTTTCAAACAAACAAATTAAATTGCAATGCAGAGAGGTGGAATATAGAAAACCGGCGAAATACTGTAAAGCAAAATGCTGACAGATGAGAAAGTGCAGGTTACTACCAACTGGTAGATGCCACATGGGGATTCATGTTGGCAACTCAATTCTATATTTTAGTAGAGATATCAACCGAAAAAAACACATTGGAGTCATGCAAATGTCTGCTTACCAACGTATGTATGTGAACACATACATACATATGTATGTATAAATAAGTATGAATGTTAATATAAAATCCAGTGTGTGAATAATGTTGTAGAACATTTTCTTGCATAAAAGCTAGGCAAAAGACAATGCGAATGAGACCACTGGCTTAGACAGTTGGAAGGCGAAAAAATAAGGCGACAAACAAACCCTATGCTGTATTAATACATGTGTGTGTACGTGTGTTCATACATACATACATGTGTATGTGTTTTTGCGCCTTTACCTTCGTTGCTGTTTACGTCTTCAAGTCGCGTTGAAAGTGAAGTGCTCTTCTCTGGACTTTTTTGCTTGCTTGCTGATGTCCTTTTTGCGAATTCAAATGCATTTTTACATACATACATACGCACATATTTGATGGTGTATTTGTGTACAAATCAGTTTGTTGCTGATCAAATGACTACTCGAGTGTTTGCCTTTGACATTTTGTGGGTCTTTGTCGTTTTTTTAGTTCAGATATTTTTTCTGTATATACGGATGTTGTTGTTGTTGTGCCGAAAGCATTTTTTTTTTGTGTGTTCCATATAGCTTTATACGTACGTGCAGACATATAAACATTTGCTTTATAAATCTAATGCAAATACATACATACATACATACATATGCATTTGTATATGGGGCGTTCCATACCAAAACGGACGGGGTTCACACTTCATGCGTTTGATTTGTTTCAAATTTTTAAGATTGATGCATAAACATAAATAATAAATAAATCGTCGCTTAAAGTACAAAACCGCGTATCGTCATTCTGCAAAACCGCGTAACTGACATTTGCTGCCAAAAATTGGATTTACTCACACAAGCTCTTGGCTCAATCCTTATCCATTCATCTTGAAATATACTAGCCAAAAATTGGATTGCTTTATAAAAAAGAAAACCATTTTGAAATATGAGTGTTTTTACTCTCTAGAAAATAATTTATGCAAGCTCACATACGCGGTTTTGCATTTTGTTGATACGCGGTTTTGCACTGTAAACGAGGAAATATAAAATGCATTTTTAAAAACTTTACAGCACAAAAACGAAAACAAATTGTTTTTATAGTTTTCCAAATATCTCGAGCACAGGGCGAGGAAAAAATTAAAAAAAAAAAAATGCATACATGCACACATTAAAATTCTCTGTGAAAAAAAAAAAATATTTTAAATTTTTTTTTCTTGAACAATTTTTTACATACAAATTTTATGATAAAAAAATAATTTTTTTTTTAAATTTGCCATCTAAAAAAAAAATTGAAAAAAGTCACATAGGTGGCTCTGACATTATGGGGTGCACTCTACAATAATTTGAGTTACGATTTTTTTTTTTTATACCGAAGTTGAGTAAAATGAGTATATTAAAATTTTAAGATTTTTTTTTGAATTTCTTTGAGTATGAAGTTTTGTAGCCCATTAAATTTTTGTATAATGTGCAAGTGCAAGTTTTAAGCGATTGCAAAACTGGCGCTAATTTTTTATTTTATTTTATTTGGAAATGGTTTTGCGCACTTTCTTCCATTAGAAAAATTGCAAAAAGCCGTCAGCATAAAAAATATAAAAAATTTAAGAAATTTTGCAGTAGCTTAAAACTTGCACTTTATTATACTAAAACTTAATGGGCTACAAGACTGTATACTCAAAAAAATTTAAAAAGTTTTTAAATTTGTAATGTACTCATGCATAACCCAAATTATTGCAGAGTGCGCCCCATAATATTATACTTAAATATTGCGGAATACTCAGAGCTACCATTGTGATTTTTTTTTACTTTTTTTTGAGTTGGCATATTTTCAAAAACTAATTTCTTTTATCAAAAAATTTGTGTGAAAAATTAAAAAAAAAAAATAAAATTTAGAAATATTTCGTTTCATAGAGAATTTTTATGTGTGTATGTGTGATTTTTATTATTATTTATGTTTATGCATCAACCGCAAAAGTTTAAAACAAATCACAGACATGAAGTGTGCACCCCGTCCGTTTTGGTATGGAACGCCCCATATGCAGGATTTTTATAAATAACTATGTACATGATGCGATGAATGTGTGAGCCCCTCTTAATGTTGTGCCTCACGCCCTTTTGAAATCAGTGCTCACATGTTTGTGTGTATCATAAGGACAAAAGCACTTTTATGCTACTTGTAAAATCCTTCAATGTGCTCTTGGGCAAACAATAACCGCGCGAGCATACATACATATGTACATGTGTATGTATATACATATGCACTACATAAAGATAAAGCAAAAAAATTTGCACAATAGAAACGAAAGGCCTTTTGTTTTAGAGTAAAATGAAAAAAAAAAAAAACAATACAACAATAGGGAGAATAAGGCAAAAAGTGTAAAATATAGAACAAAAATGCTTTGGTAAAATTTTGTTTCAGATATATTAAAAATGAAGCCAAAAATTGTATTTTGGTACAGTGAAACAAATAATAATATTTTTTTTTAATTCCACAGTTAGCAAACCATTATGAGTTATTAGATAATTATCGGGTATTGATATTTGAACTCTTATCTTTATCGGTAAAGTTTGCGTTGTCGATATTGATTGGTTTATTATTATTGTTTCTGTTTTTTGCAATTATTACAGTTCTTATCGTTGCATTTTTTGTTTAAGTCACCGTTATCGATATTTTTATATTTATCGTTATCTTAAAAATTATAAATATGGTTATCACTATCGCTTGAATATTCTGTGTATATCGATAACTGTATTTGTGTCATCGTCCTTGTTATCCATTCATTTTCTAATCTTAGATTTGTGCCTCACGCAACACTAACTTAACATTTCTCGCACACACTTTAAAATATACAACATAAAAAGTTTTAAATATCTGCTAATATTCATACACATTCGTCATAACTCTCACACACTGTGACACGGTATATTTTTAGGCGCTTAGCAAACTGCTTCATTTTCACTGATGCACGCAAACACAAATACACACACACGAACAACGCTCGCCCGCCAGATAATACCCGCCGCATGCAATCTCTTCTTTGTCGTCGCTTTTTGTCCTTGCGTCCTATTTCTTTCCAGTCCAATGAACATTCGCAGGCCGTCTCGATCTCTCTCCATGGCACCGCGCTTGTTAGTCGAACACAGCTTTGGTTCGCTGACTTTGCGCTTCGCTAAAATGCAATAAAACAAATATTAAAAACAAAAAAAAAGTTGGGAAAAAAGTATAATGGAAGCAAAAAAAAATTCGTTGACAGCTCGACGACGTTGAAGGACTTCATCGCTGAAAAGGCCGCGTTGCTAAAATGCTGTGCCAGCAATAAACGCTACGCTCCCGCAGCATTGCATATTAATGCATTTTGAAAATCGCTGAATTTCAATGGCGCAGAACAACAGTGCAATCAAAAATTAAAAAAGCAAAAAAATAAAATAAAAACAAGTAAGAGCAGCGCTGTCTTCGGCTATGCCGAAGGCTTCATACCTTTCATGAACATCTGCAAATTTTACTTTGACAGATTACTGCTTTTGAATACATCTGCATACATCGATAGAGGAGTTACATACTTATATAAAAAATCGCATCTAAACAATCAGAGGTATGGAAGATATACTTTATATGGCACCAATCTAAGTGATTTTCACTGCTATGTGATCGGTATGTAAACCGGTAACACAATTTATTGGNATTTTTTTAAACTGAAGATGGAAAAAATAATATGATTGCAAATTCATTCCAAGCTCCACAAGAAATCACTTTGCAGTCATCACCAGTATTGCTATGTAGAACCTAATTAGAAACTTACCCCTTTTTGCGCCACTTTAGACTGACGCTTGATTGCAAAATAGTTACAAGAATTTTTTTTGAGGAATTACTCACAAAGTGGCAACACTGCAATACAGCAATCTTCTATTGAAAAATTTCAACAAATTACTTTTCGTTATTGGTATAAAGGAAAACATTTGGGTATCCACACAATTCGGATACGATTTGCAACAAATTTCGGCAAATGCCCAATCGTGTGAAATCGCCTTTAAACTTGTATTTCTACGGATTTTGTTAAAGAATGAACTATAAAAAACTCGCCAAAATTAAAATAATTTATTTTTATCAGTATTTTTCTTTTAATCAATCTATGTTGAAATGAGATAGAAAATAAAAAAATATTTTGTCAGATATAGTTGTATAGATATTTTCACAGATGTGACGCAGTCATTCAAAATAAAATTTACAGCAAAAAATATCAACGATTGAAAAGTTTGTAGTTCGTTTGAAAAAGAGCAAATGTCAAGTTGCAAAAGATTAAAAGCATCGCAAAGTTGCATAAGTAAGGTACCTCTTCCTTTTACCGTTTTTTCTGGCAGGCTGTAGGTGTGTGTTTGGTTAATGTTTTTGGTTCAGTTTGTTAGTGTATTTTGAGTAAATTGGAATAGAAATGAAAGAAATGCCAAAAAAACAGGTGGTTTTAGCTGTAGGCAATTTTTAGCATCAGCTGATAGTGTTTTTTACCAGGGACGTGAACCGGTTTTTAACCGAACCGGTTTTGAACCGGAAAAACATTTTTTTTATAAACTAACTGAACCATTAACCGAACCGAAATTTTCCACAAATATAATGTCAACGCATCTCATTTGACAGACTCTTGATACTTTTTATTTTGATTTCCGAACCGTTGAACCGAACCGAAACCCCGGTTTAAGGACCAAAAAACCGCTTTGACGAACCAATCCAAAAGTGCGAAAACAGTTCGAACCGCTGAACCGAACCAAATTTTTCATTCGGTTCACGTCCTTGGTTTTTACTTAGGAAACTGTACAATGGTTAAAGGTTATTTATCATTTCACATTATATTTAGTCGGAGAGGAATGTCAAAATCATTTCTACCTTGCTAAATATGCCTTGCTATTTCTAGAATAAGAATATGTTTGGTATAAACAAACAAAAATAAGTTTTTCTTTAAAATATCTTAAATTTTTCTCTCCTTTAGCAAAATGCTTTACTTAACAAACAAATTTATTTAAATTATTTTCACAGCATTTAAGAAATTGACATTTTTGCATTTTAAATATAAACCTCCTTAAATTATTAAATATGATATACGTACATACATACATACACATGTACGAATATTTATATATGCTTCCACAAATATTTATGTGTTGATCTTAACAATATTTGTCATTGGCCACCACTAAAATAACAATTTAGAAAGCAACTTTATGAAAAATAAGAAAAATCGTAAGAATTTAGTAAATCTTACAGTTATTTGGAATAAATACTCTGCAGGACATTTGGACGTTTTGCAAGATTTGTGCCGATTTTTTTTTTGTCTTACGCTCCTATGCGTCAGTGAACATGTGCGAGCATTATGCACAAAACCATTGTGCATATTTCCATACATACATATGTATGTATGTACATACAGACGTACATACATACATATGTGTATGCATATAAAATAAAAACAAATATGTAGTACTATGTGACAGCAGCAACAGCAGGAATTAAAGCATTTGGACAGCACATGTTGTTGACATTTGTATGTTGTACTCTTTTTATGTTGTGGTACACAAAAACCAAATAATAGATAACTAAAAAAAAATTAATTAACCGGTCTATTCTGTGCTGGTAATAAAAATTTTGTAAACGGTAAATTAAGTTCCTGTCAATTTGGAAACCCTTTTCGCATTCTGAATAGTCTTGTAATACCGTGCGATAAAAACAAAAAAATATTTCGAAACACATTAAGCAATTAATATATTCACGAGACTGTGGACTAAATATAGTAAAACTGCGTTTTTAGTTTTTCTCTCTGACGTCAGGATTTTGTAGAGAACTTTGTGATTTCAACGATATGATTAATTCCAAAAATGATGGCATGGGCACCAAAAGAAAGAGAAAATTCTGTAGAATTAAAAACATTAAAATTTTTGGTTCACAAGGACGAATAGGTATTGAAAATGTCCTTTTAATTAGTTTTATTTTTTTAGCGAGTAAAGTTAGAAGGATGAAATTCGAGAATGTGGTCGAGTGTATATTATTAGTTAACATATAATCTTTTCGAAAATAATTATTTTAAAATATCAAGGATATTCAATAATAAAATGTGAAAGCGACATTTTCAATACCTAGTGGCCCTTATGCGTCAAAATATTTGATCGGCCTAAATTCTACAGAATTTTTTCTTAAATTTGAAAGTCATATCTATGGTTTTCCTACATTGCTCTGAATTTTCTTAATAATTTTTTGGACAAAATTATATTTTTTCAAATTCCTTCAGAAAAAATCCTGACGTCAGAGGGAAAATATAAATTTTTTTGTGTGAACAATTTACTGTCGCGTAGTGTAACCAGTAAATTTTGTAACCATATCATAAGCTAATAACAAAGTACAATGTCAATATTTAAGATAAAATCATCACGCACTCAGTTTTGGTCGCCAGTATAATTTTGTTTTGTTCAAATTATATTGAAGTTTTATTTATGAACGGTTTTATTGTTGCATAAGCGAATAAATCAATTTTTCGTTGAATTCATTTAGTTTTACTTGTCCCCCGAAAAATACCCCTTTATCTTTCTCAGTTGTACACTAAATCCTCGAATTTGTTCTTATCTGTACCTCTTTCAGCATTTTCGGTCTGGCAACCCTAGCTTCATGCAATATTCAAGTTGTGTGATCTTTGATCGCTGTTAGGGATGCAAACGATGCATCGATGTTTCTGAAACATCGATAACATCGGCTAAAAAACCGATGTTTACCATCGATATTTGAAAATTACTCAACATCGTAAAATTGGCGATATATCGATGACAATTTTAACGATGTTTTAAACATCGACTTTAGTTTCGGTTCAAAATTGCCATTGCGTTCACATCTTTATGTTATATTCTTTGGGCTCTGTCACACGGTCAGTATTTATTGACGTGATCCAAGTATCGCGATATTTATTGACGGTGTAGTATGCAGTATTGATGGATCGTGATCCATA